>NC_134689.1:182849428-183066928 GCF_050947455.1 Rhinoderma darwinii | reverse complement strand
TGTCCAAATATCGACAGTTTTGTCAGGGTCTTCCCCGGATTGGAGTTCCGGGCAGAGCGCTAGTATATGTTCTGCTCCGGGACTCTGGAATCCGCCGACATCGCTGTCCACATATGAACAGCGATGTCTAGGGCTTCCCCAGAGCTGGACAGTGATGTCAGGAACACAGCTGGAGTCCCAGTAGGAGCGCTAGTAGCGCTCTGCCCGGGACTCCAGCTCTGGGGTTGCCCCTGACATCTCTGTCCATATATGAACAGTGATGTCAGGAGCTGGGCTGGAATCCCAGGTAGGGTGCTAAAAGCGGCTCTGCTCCGGGACTCCAGCTCTGGGAAAGCCCCTGACATCACTGTCCATATATGGACACTGATATCAGTTGCCTCCCCAGAGTTCCAGAGCAGAGCTTATATTAGTCCTCTGCTCTGGGACACCGGCTCTGGGGTTGCCCCTGATATCACATTCCGGTCCAGGAGGATCCCCTGACGTCACTGTGTATGAACAGTGACATTAGGGCCTCCTCCAGCATAGGATTCCCTGGCCAAAGCTATCTACTGGGGGTGTCTGTGGCACTATCTACAAGGGGTGTGTGTGGCAGCATCTACAGAGGGCACTGTGGCAGCATCTACAGAGGGCACTGTGGCAGCATCTACAGAGGGCACTGTGGCAGCATCTACAGAGGGCGGTGAGGCACCATTCACAGAGGGCGGTGAGGCACCATTCACAGAGGGCGGTGAGGCACCGTTCACAGAGGGCGGTGAGGCAGCATTCACAGAGGGCGCTGCGGCAGCATTCACAGAGGGCGCTGCGGCAGCATTCACAGAGGGCGCTGCGGCAGCATTCACAGAGGGCGCTGCGGCAGCACTCACAGAGGGCGCTGCGGCAGCACTCACAGAGGGCGCTGCGGCAGCACTCACAGAGGGCGCTGCGGCAGCTCTCACAGAGGGCGCTGCGGCAGCTCTCACAGAGGGCGCTGCGGCAGCTCTCACAGAGGGCGCTGCGGCAGCTCTCACAGAGGGCGCTGCGGCAGCTCTCACAGAGGGCGCTGCGGCAGCTCTCACAGAGGGCGCTGCGGCAGCTCTCACAGAGGGCGCTGCGGCAGCTCTCACAGAGGGCGCTGCGGCAGCTCTCACAGAGGGCGCTGCGGCAGCTCTCACAGAGGGCGCTGCGGCAGCTCTCACAGAGGGCGCTGCGGCAGCTCTCACAGAGGGCGCTGCGGCAGCTCTCACAGAGGGCGCTGCGGCAGCTCTCACAGAGGGCGCTGCGGCAGCTCTCACAGAGGGCGCTGCGGCAGCACTCACAGAGGGCGCTGCGGCAGCACTCACAGAGGGCGCTGCGGCAGCACTCACAGAGGGCGCTGCGGCAGCACTCACAGAGGGCGCTGCGGCAGCACTCACAGAGGGCGCTGCGGCAGCTCTCACAGAGGGCGCTGCGGCAGCTCTCACAGAGGGCGCTGCGGCAGCACTCACAGAGGGCGCTGCGGCAGCACTCACAGAGGGCGCTGCGGCAGCACTCACAGAGGGCGCTGCGGCAGCTCTCACAGAGGGCGCTGCGGCAGCTCTCACAGAGGGCGCTGCGGCAGCTCTCACAGAGGGCGCTGCGGCAGCTCTCACAGAGGGCGCTGCGGCAGCACCTACAGGGGCTGCCTAATTTTGACATTTGTGTCTGCCAAACGCTGCCAACTGAGCTACCGGACTGCATTTAGCGACACTTAAACTGGAAAACTGGATTGTTGAAATAAGCTTGTGGAGAAATCTCACAAATTTCCGGTAAATTTAAACCTAGCGGTATTATTATAGTAATGTAGAATTATAGTAATGTAGTATTGTTATAGTAGTTCAAATAACAAATTAATTAACAATAATTTTGTAATGTATCAAATTTGAAAGTAATGCGGCCCGTCAACTTCCCATTTTTTCTATATGTGGCCCACTTACCCGGCCGAGTTTGAGACCCCTGGTCTAGAGGATTCTTTAAAGATACTACCAGAATTTTTCTTACATTCAGATCCCATACCTTGGGACCTGAACACCGTTCGTAATGGTCTGACTAAATCACCATTTCAACCCTTGACGGAGACCTCTATTAAAGTTATCCCCCTAAAAACAGGTTTGTTTTTTTTAGAAGCAATAACATCCGCTAGAAGGGTAGGTAAACTTAAATCCTTGTCCATCAAACCTCCCTATATGCTGGTTTTAGATGGCAGAATTATTATCAAACCTGATCCTGGCTTTCTCCCGAAAGTAGTTTCTCAGTTTCACCGATCTCTGGTAATAACCTTACCCTCTGTCTGTAGAAATTCTAAGAATAAAAAAAAAAAGAACTTTCACTCCCTTGACGTTGGTAGATGTATTCAACATTACCTTCAGGTCACTAGCGAGTGGAGAAAACTCTGTGTGTCTCTGACACACAGGATCCACCTGTTATCTCATATTAGTTCATAACTGACGGATTCAGGTCTTGGCGGACGATACAGCGGCTCTGTATAGAGAATACAGAGCAGCTGTATCTCAAAAAAAGAATTTTTAATAAAAATGAATTATAAAGTTGCACCAATCACGCTGATTGACCTTTTAATTTAAAAAATGGCCTTTAAAGGAGTTATCCAGAGACCAAAATTTTTTAAAAATTGCTTTGCATTCATATTTATATAGTCACTTACTAATGTGCTTTAATTAACAATTCGGTACTAAATGGTGTCGTTCAAACCCAGTGAATTGTTCCCAGAAGTCCTGTAGCTTTTCTAATATTGATGACGCGCTGACACGGCCCCATGAGCTGATGCTCTGCTTGGGGACTCCTGTACTGCTGACGACATCACTGTAAAAATATGGAAAGGGACGTTGGAAGGCCATATGTGGACAGTGACGTCAGCAGTAGTGGAGTCCCAGAGCAGAGCATCAGCTGATGCTCTGATCGGGAACTCCAGCTATAGGAAATCCCTGAACTCACAGACGAAATGTCGGGAGCAGTACTGGAGTCCCGAGCAAAGCACTAGCTGATGCTTTGCTCGGGGACTCCAACAATTTGGCAATGTGACAGCCCCTTGCAGTCATGCCATTGCTAACACGCCGACACGAAAAGCACAGGAAGCAAGCCCTCAGTCACATGGGACTGTGTCGGTGCGTCATCAATATTAGAAAAGCTACAGGACTTCCCGGGAACAGTTCACCGGGTTTGAATGGCACCATTTAATACTGAATTTTTAATTAAAGTACATTAGGAAGTAGGGGGCGTGGCCAAATGTCTGACTGAACAGACGTGCTGCACGGAGCTCCCGAGTCTCCTGTCTCCCTATCCTGATTAAATCTCATCCATCCTGTAAGCCTGAGTGATTTCCAGTGCAGGGACATGACCTCTTGTTTCCCTGTCTCCGTCAGTGAGGAAATTTATGGTGTCTGGCTCCATTAAACCTGACTGGAGCGAGGCACAAGGAGAAGTCCGGTGTGAGACCCTGTAGTGAAGGAATCCCATCTGTGCTTCAGGGACCCTGATAACTTATAGACTTTCACAGCGTCTGCAATGCACGAGGCTGCTAAGTGAGCAAGTGTAAGGATAACCCTGTGCACTCTGCTTTGCTCCCTGCACATGTCCCCCTATAGTGCTCCACGGACTGGTGCTGGCCCCCCTTTTTCATTTCATCCACCATTTTGTGCACACCCTGGACACCAGGACACCTACTATGGGAGGTAATGGGGAAAGAAAGGGAAGGGTAAATCCCTTCCTGGGTGCTCTGTCCCTGTCCCCCCCCTCTGGTGAATCTGTGGTGGATGATCCTCCATTCTGCTCACCGGATGATCTGGATGTTGATCCCTCTTGTGCCACCATATCTAAAATTAAAGCACATGCAGCGAAGAAGCTTGAACAGTACTCCGGACCTCTGCGTCTACCTGCCTCCCCTGATCCCTCCCTGTCAACGTTTGAGGGTTCCAATATCCCGCCGCGACCGGTGTCCCCACAGGATCAGCCTGTTTCCTCCTTACATATGGACTTAAAATTTTCAGAACTGCTGACTGCTATCAATTCGTGTCAATCTAGCTTGTTACTAAAGTTGATGAACTGCGGCATATTATTCTGAGGCATGATATGCAGAAAACAGAACGTAGGATTTCTGAGGTGGAGGACACTATGCTCCCTATTCTGGCTCAAATTGCGGAGTTGATAAGACAGGTGGGGAGAGCGGATAACTTTGAGAACCGGCTTTGGCAAAATAACATCCGCATTGTAGCATTGCCGGAGAAATTGGAGGGTCCATAACCAGTAATGTTTCTGGAGCGGTGGTTGAGGGACACCCTAGATGTTACAGACTTTTCTGTCTTTTTTGCCATTGAACGGGCTCACAGGGTCCCCACTCGTCTGGGTCAGCTAGGAGGACCTCTATGTTACTTGCATGCATGCTACATTTCAGAGGTAGAGATGCCATTTTACAAGCGGCACGGAAGAAAGGAACTATTCTATATAATGCCCAATGAGCCTCCATCTACCCAGATTTCTCTGTCAACATATGGAGGCAGCATGTTCAATATACAGAGGTCCGCAATAGACTTTGGGAAAAGGGATACGAGTATGCCAATCTTTACCCTGCCAAACTGAGAGCGATTGATGGATCAACATCTAAATTCTTTCTCTCCCCTGCTGAGGCCTTGGACTGGGCGAACGGTGCGCCGCGTGCGCCTGGAGAAGCTCCTCCTCCAGACTGAGCAGTCTTCTGATGGACAGTATTCAGTATTGGTTATTACATGCTTTCTTGCTCAGCGCTGATAACTGCATATCACTTTTGACAGAATCTTCTTAAAGTCTAATTCAATTTTGCATTGCGTTATTGCCGTAGTTTGATTCTGTGATTAAATCTTTTCTAACGTTATCCCATACAAGGAGTCAGGTCTCGGGACTATGCTAGTGGGGTAGTTGTTAGTTTAGACAGAACCGCTGTTCTATAGTTACAGGGTAAAGGTCTGCACTTAGCTAGTCTAGTGTTTGACAGGGGATCGGGTTTATTGCTAGTTGCATTGTATTACTTGTATGCTAAGTATTATGAATGTGTGTGTGAATGTGGTGCTCCTTTTTTTGCTCTTCCCTTACTCTGGACGCAGGGGGTCCTGGGCTACTGTGTCACCTCTGGATGCGTTATGGCTTCGATTAAGGTATTAAGTTGGAATGTCCATGGGCTCAATTCTAAA
The DNA here is from genome assembly GCF_050947455.1 of Rhinoderma darwinii. Lineage (NCBI taxonomy): Eukaryota > Metazoa > Chordata > Amphibia > Anura > Rhinodermatidae > Rhinoderma > Rhinoderma darwinii. The sequence continues at coordinate 183,061,754 of NC_134689.1, read as the reverse complement.
TTTAAGAGAGCTCTTGTGTTTAATTTTTTTAAAGAAGCATTCTCCGCATATTGTTTGTTTACAGGAGATGCATCTGACCGGCCAAAAAGTCTTGGCACTACAACGTGCTTGGATAGCAAAAGGATATCACTCCTCTTATTACAACTACTCCCCTGGGGTATCTCTCCTCATAGCCAGGAGTCTGCATCTGGAGGTGCTGCAGGTGGCATGTGACCACTTTGGTAGATATGTTATTGTACATTGTAAAATGCAGGGTTAATATTTACTATAATCAATTTATATGTCCCCCCACCTCTGGATCCGGCCCTGCTAGCTTCAGTGGCTGATAAGCTGTCAGAATTCCCAGTGAGCCCGATTTTATGTGTGGGTGACTTTAATGCAGTACCGGATGCCTCGGTGGACCGCACGGGAGGCTTGGATCAGGCATCTGCCCATCTTAATGCCTGGTCTTCGGCGCTCCATCTCTCTGATGTGTGGCGTTGGAAATTTCCGACAGATACAGCTTACTCAGATTATTCATCTACTCATAAAACATTCTGTATGATTGACCTTGATATGGCCTCCCAAGATTTCTTGCCTGCAATTACCTCTATTGCTCTTACTCCCAGGGGTATCTCAGATCATTTAGCTCTGCTTTTAATGTTTATAACTGGGCCACCCATTGACTCTAAAGTCTGGAGGTTACATCCGGCATGGCTTTCCTCTCCTTGGGTCACTTCGGAGGTCTCAGGCTCATTTTATGTACTGGGAAAACAACTCCTCCCATCCAGATCCATTGATTGTGTGGGATTCTTATAATGCCACAGTGAGAGGAGCATTCGCAGCCGGGGTGGCAAAATGTAGAAGGGTTTCCAGGGACAAAGAGATTCTTAGTGAGTGAGATCAAACGGGTGGAGCAGGAGTTTATTTCAAATCCCCAATCTGAAACCAAACTACACTGAGCAGGGATTCAAAGAGAACTGTTGCTTCGTAATACTGAACAGACAAGGAAGCGAGTGCTGGCTACCGAGGCATCCATTTTTGAATTTGGAGATAAAAATGGTAAACTTCTGTCATATCTGTCAAGAACGGAGTGTCCTTGTGGGTCTATTCCTTCCATTGTCTTTGCACAGGGTATTTTGTGTACTGCTCCGAAAGATATAAATAAGGTGTTTTGTGAATTTTTTGCCGGACTGTAAGGCTCGAGGTACTGTGTACCGCCAAGTGATATAGAACAATTCTTAAATTCACTGCCCTTATGGCGTCTGTCAGCCGTTCAGGTGATTGAATTGGATGGGCCGATTGTAGCTGAGGAAATATAAAGTGCTATTTAGTTGCTGTCTTCTGGCAAAACCCCTGGTCTTGATGGGTTGAGGGGTGAGATGTATGTGGTTAATAGTGATACCTTGATTCCTAGACTTCAGGACATGTATTCCAGTGCTTACTAGATGGCCATCCTGCCGGCCTCCATGCGTGAGGCACTTATTGTGGTGGTGTTGAAGTCAGGGAAGGACCCTACTCTCCCGAACTCTATTTCACTTATTAACTCAGATGCTAAGATATTGGCCAAAATTTTATATACTAGATTAAAGAAGGTTGTTTTGGATTTAGTTCACCCAGATCAGACTGGCTTTAAGCCCGGGAAGGGAATCAACCTTAATATACACAGACTTTTTTTAAATCTAGATGCGGCGAGGCAGGCATCTTTGGACGCTTCTCTCCCGTTTAAATTTTGGTCCACGTTTCTTGGCTCTGATTCGTCCCTTATATGAGGGACCGAGTGCCAGAGTGAGAACCAATATGGATATTTCTGACCCCTTTCTCTTGGGTCGTGGTACTCAGCATGGATGCCCGCTCTCCCCTTTGTTATTCGCCCTCGCAATAGAACCCCTTGCAGTGTCTATACGCCAATCTCCATCCATAAAAGGCCTATCTAGGGGCCACATAGTTGAAAAATTATCCCGGCACGCAGATGACACACTGGTATATCTAGAGGACGATGGTCCTTTTCTGGCTTCTCTTTTAAAACTGATTGATACCTTTGGTGCCTTTTCAGGTTTGTCGGTAAATCGGTCTAAGTCCGTCTTATTCCCCCTGTTTCTGGGATATTGCTCCAAACAGAGTCTATTTGTATCCTTGCATGTAGTTTCCCAATTTACTTACCTTGGGATTAAGATTGCTCTTGATTTATCCAGATATGGTGAGCTTAACCTTGACCCTTTGGTTGTTGCTACTGAAAAACGGCTGAACACTTGGAACAATCTACCCTTATCACTATATGGTAGGATTAATTTATTTGAAATGGTGTACCTCCCTACATTTCTATATTTATTTCATGCCTGTCCTATTTTATTGTCTAGACAATTTTTTAAAAGGCTTGCCAGTGTTTTACGGTCTTTACTGGCAGGCTAGTATCCCCAGGTTTGGTCTTGTCTACTACAAGCTCCTAAACACATTGGGGGAATGGCGGCCAGGGCAGCCATCAGGGGGGTATTAGGGGTACTACTGTAAGGGGCCCGGCCAAACTTAATTGAGAGGGGGGCCCGGCAACTGCCGCGACTTGCCTTTGGTAGAAAAAAGCAGGCCCCTGCAATGGGGCCTGTTCTTTTCACCCAAAAAACGGCGTGAGCTGCGGGCCCCCCCCCTCGTCAAACACCGCCCGCTTGGTCGCCGGCACGCGCGAACACCCGCCCGCTCACGCGAAGCGGTGCGCGCTCACGAGTGCGCGCACGCACACCAGCGAACGACACGCAAAGACTGGAAACACATGGACAGCGGCACACAGACTACTTACCTGGGCCACCACCTCCTCCACCTACTCCTCCTCCTCCAGAGCGTAGCTGCGTAAGGAGAGGGGGAGGAGTCCAGTTGTAGCGTGGCGGCTGGCGTTCTACGATCCCCGCCATTTTCTGGAGCCCAGCTGGAGGTGAAGGACTGGACGTCTGGACCGAAGACATCGCCTGACAACGAGGACTGGAGTGGGAGCCAGCAGCTCTTCTGACACAGTGAGTAAAGTGTCTCAAAGTTCTGATTATGTATGGCCCTGTTCACACAGAGTATTTTGCAGGCAGAAAAAATCTGCCTCAAAATTCCTTAAAGAATTTTGAGGCAGATTTTGACCTGCCCACACTATCTTGCCACGTTTTTTGCTGCGTTTTTTGCCCGTGGCGATTGAGGACAGCAGACAAAAAACACAGCGAAAAATGCATTTTCTGCCTCCCATTGATTTTGATGGGAGGTCAGAGGCGGAACCGCGGCAAGAAAGGACATGCTGCTTTTTATTTTTTCCGCAACTGGCTCCCATTGATTTCAGATTAAATCAATGGGAGGCGGTTTTGGAAGTTTTTTGGTGCTGATTCTGACGCAGTGTCTGAGTCAATATCAAGGCCCAAAAACTCTGTGAACTGGGCCTTATTGTTAGGGTAGGAACACACTAGGCGTGAACACTGCGGATTTTATGCAACACATTTTATTGCGGAAAATCCGCTGCGTATTAGTCGCAGCAGAGTGGATGAGATTTGAACAAATCTCATCCACACGCTGCAACAAATCTCATCCACACGCTGCAAAAAAATTGACCTGCGGTGTGGTTTTTTAAGCCGCAGCATGTCAATTTATGCTGCAGAATCTCTGTTGCGGAAATGCTGCGGTTCTGCCGCAAAAATCACAAATGAGAAAAAAAAAGTTTTTTTTTTTAAAAAATGTATAAAAAAGTTTAGACTTACGCCGGCCGTAGTCCTGGTGACGCGATCCTCTATTCTTAGCGCAGCCCGGCCTCCTGTCATGACGTTTCATCCTATGTGACTGCTGCAGTGGTCACATGGTCTACAGCGTCATCCCAGGAGGCGGGGCTACGTTCAGAAGAGAGTCGCGTCGCCTAAACTACGGCCGGGGCAAATCGAAACTTTTTTTTTCCCCCTGCAGGATTCCCGCAGCGGACATGCCTCACGAAACCTGCACCACTATTTGGTGCGGTTTTGCTGGCGGAATTCCCTGCGGCTACCGGGGCCCATAAGCTGTGTAGTTTTAATCAGCATATCTGCCTAGTGTGTTCCTACCCTTATGATGTTCTCCTGGAGCTGCTGCCTGTCTCTAAATAGGCAGTGGGTCCAGTAGAATTTGTAATTATTTTTTTTTTGTGAACCAGCTTAAAAAAATACAAAACTTTTGTGTGAGGCTGGGTTCACACGAGCATGTTACGTCCGTAAAGGACGGAACGTATTTCGGCCGCCAGTCCCTGACCGAACACACTGCAGGGAGCAGGGCTCCTAGCATCATAGTTATGTACGATGCTAGGAGTCCCTGCCTCTCCATGGAACTACTTTCCTGTTCTGAAAACATGATTACAGTACGGGACAGTTGTCCCGCAGCGAGGCAGGGACTCCTAGCGTCATACATAACTATGATGCTAGGAGCCCGGCTCCCTGCAGTGTGTTCGGTCCGGGACTTGCGGCCGAAATACGTTCCGTTCTTTACGGACGTAACATGCTCGTGTGAACCCAGCCTGAGGCTTTGTTCACAGCTGCGTTGGAGGCTCCGTTGCAGATCTGACAGTATACCGGATACAATAGTGCAGCATGCTGCACTATTGTTTTCGTTAAAACAACCGACACCCCAACGGAAATCTGACAAAACCCATTAAAGTCAATGGGTTTAGTTGGCGGCAGGTGTTGTCTGTTGTGCAGCGGAACAGGCGCTACTTATTTTTCCGTTGCTCTGCTCTGACAGAGGAGAATAACGGAAAGCTGAACGCAGGTGTGAACCCAGCCTAACATTTTGGGCATTTTGAGTAAAATGAAACTTGCACTGCCATTCAGGCGGAGCTTGTACGGAGCGACGGTCAAGCATGTACGCTGCTCTTTCCGTCATTCCCATAGACTTTGAATTGAGCAGCGGTCAAGCGTGCACGCTTCCATTTCATTCAATGTCCCCCTCACTGTGGGGGTGCAGTGAGGAGGATCTGGGGGTTTGGGAGCCTCGTTCTTATGAATACAAAAAAAAAACAATTAAACTGTAAAATTATTGTTAACCCACCTGCTGGCCTGACTTTCTTGCTTGCCATTCCGTTCCCTCGTTCTGGTCCCAGTTGTCCGGGATCCAAGATGGCTGCTACTGTCTCAGACTTGCATATAGAAAGCGTTGCCTGCCAGTCTGAGACATGTCCCCCCACCTCCTTCACTGCTCTCGGAATCTCTGTGTCCATTTCTTCTGACACGTCTGGCTTCTTGAAAGGGGTTCCGTCTGCAGCAACATCCTCACTGACAGCGCCAGGGCTGTCATGAATCCTCTTCTGTATGTAAGTATATCACATTGTATGCTTGTAACGGTCTTATATGTTTTATTGTCTGTATTTTTTTTACAGGTTTGAGTATCTCGGACTATGTAAGATTGTCGTAGGATCGAAATTTTACCAATAAAATTATTAAAGCGGGCCGTAGGGGGGGGCGCAGTTTATTTAAAAAAAGTATTTTTTATCTATTTTTCCACTGTATAACAGAACTAGTAATCGAGGTAATAAATACCTATTCAAGTATAGACCATGGACATACGCCAAAAGAATTATCATGCGTCCTCCCAGATCAACAACGACAAAATTCAAATACCTATCACGAAATGTGAAGACATATATATAACATATCCATGCCTGGATAAATAACATACAGCACACAATTTGTACCATGAAAATATAAAAAACTTTATTGAAATACACATAACAATATATTGGCCATCAGATGATAAAATCAATGATACAAGTAATAAAAGAATAGCGTGGAGATACAACAGGGACACATACACATAGCATGCTAGTAAACTACAAACATCATGTGATATGGTATGGTACAGGTTTCTCAGTCCAAACCAAAGGGTATAGCAAGAAAAGTACACACCAACGTAATGGTCATATACATCTAACCAAGGTATATAGCATAAGTTCAAAGATATAATAATGAACAATATGTTAACACTGCTTAACAAATGTAGAGGAGAGCCCAAAATCACAGGCTCAAAAGGCTATACCAACCTGTAGATTGCATGATATGTCCCACAGAAAATATCACCACACTAGACGCCCCCTCTCCATTACAATTGCTAGGGTTTGGCGTCAGCCAGAGGTGTGCTATGTCCACTTTTGGATGACACCAACCCCTTTTCCCCAGTACCCAATGCACCAGGGCTACTGGGAAGAACCGAGGACTATTGGGTGGCCCCTGGGACGGCCATAGGCTGGTGTTTTTAGGATGGGAGGGAACCAATAGTGAAGGACCTCCCCATCCTGATAATTTCAAATTGCAGTTGTTGGTTTTTCTTGGCTGGATAGAGAAATATGAGGACCCCACATGTTTTTTTGTTTAATCATTTATATTTTTTTTAAGAAAAGCATTACACTATGCTATAAATACAAAAATATATATTAAAAAAAAAAAAAAAACATGGAGAAAATCAATAGCTGCAGTCTGATTATCCGGATGGGAAAGTCCATGGCTATTGGTCCCCTCCCATCCTAAAAACACCAGTCTGCGGCTGCCCATTACGTTGGTTGGGCCGCTCCTGATGGTTCTCGCCTCTTCCCAGTACCCCTGGTGCATTGGGTACTGAGTTAATTGCAGGGATTAGTGTCAGCCAAAGGTGGACATAGCACACCTCTGACTGACACCAAGCCCTAGCGATTGTAATGGAGAGGTGTCAGTCAGACACCTCGATTACTAGTTCTGTTACACAGTTGAATAAAATATAAAAAACACTTTATTGAAATAAACTGCCCCCCCTCCCCCTACAGCCCGCTTTGACCCCACGACAATCCAACGTCGTCCAAGACATGGAAACCTTTAAAAAAAAAACAGACAATAGAACATATAAGACCGTTACAAGCATACAATAGTAGATATACTTAGAGGCTCTGTCACCACATTATATGTGCCCTCTCTCCTACATAATGTGATGTAGAGAACAGTGGTTTTTATTTTGAAAAACGATAATTTTTGAGCAAGTTATGAACAATTTTAGATTTATGCTAATTAGTTTCTTAATAGACAACTGGGCGCTTTTTAACTTTTTGCCAACTGGGCGCTGTACAGAGAAGTGTATGACGCTGACCAATCAGTGACCAATCAGCGTCATACACTTCTTATCGTTCCAGCCCAGCTACTTTCACTACACAGCTTGATCTCGCGAGATCACGCTGTGCTGTCACATACTCCCACATTAACTTTACCGAAGTATCTTGAGAGTGAATAGACATCACCTCCAGCCAGGACGCAATGTCTATTCACGCTGCCACAACTTCGGTAAAGTTTCTGTGGGACTTACTCACAGCACAGCGTGATCTCGCGCGGTCACGCTGTGCAGTGAAAAAAGCTGGGCTAGAACGATGAGAAGTGTATGACGCTGATTGGACCGCGTCATACACTTCAGACCACAACGCCCAGTTGGTAAAAAGTTAAAAAGCACCCAGTTGTCTATTAAGAAATGAATTGGCATAAATTTAAAATTGTTCATAACTTGGTCAAAAATTTTCGTTTTTCAAAATAAAAACCACTGTTCTCTACATCACAGCGCTGATCAGATTATGTAGGAGATAGGGCACTTATAAAGTGGTGACAGAGCCTCTTTAAATACAGAAGATGATTCATGCCAACCCTGGCGCGGTCTTGCTCCGTCCTCCACTGACGCGCTGTCAATGAGGATGTTGCTGCAACGGGAACCCCTGTCAAGAAGCCAGCAGGACAAGAGTCAAAAGAGATGGACACAGCGCTGACCTCATCGGTGCTTGTCCTTTTGAGAGCAGTGAAGAAGATGGGGGCATGTCTCAGATTTGCAGGCAATGCTTTCTATATACAAGCCTGAGACAGCACCAGCCATCTTGGATTCTGGAAAACGGGGACCGGAATGAAAAGCAGAACCAGAAGCAAGTGAGGCCAGCAGGTAAGTTATCAATAATTTTGCAGTATTTAATTTGTTGTTTTTTTTTGGACTGATTGGTTGCTTTTTAACCAGTAAGCAGCAGCTCCAATGTGCGTCTGACTGGGGTGTATTTAAGTTGCTTAGCGGTCTCATGCTGCAATCTAGCACATCTTGACGTCATGCTCAACGTCATAAGCGTTAACCCTAAAGTTTAAAACTCTGTAGAACTAATGACGAAGCGCTTTACAAAATTTATATATATATTTATTTTTTCTTTCACGTAATCATTTTTATTATTTCTAAAGGTCCAAAGCACTGAAGAGCAATCCCAGCGACGCCAACCGCTCTGTCTGGATAGGGCAGAGGGAGCGGCTCAGCTTCAGTGTGTGGTAAGCACTTGTGAGCTTGATGCCTCCCTGCTGAAGAGAAGAGAAGACTGCAAAAGTAAGTGTAAAATGAATAAATAGGTTACATATAGAACTAGAATAATATTTACACACAGGGGTGTAACTACATTGTGCTGCGCCACACGCCACACTTTTGCATAGCCTCGTCCACCTTAAGCATGGACCCCAGAACCAACATAAAAATATAAAAAAAATTTACTCCCCTCTACTCCGCTCCTCTTACCTTCATGGCCTGGTACACAAGGCCCACTGCCACATCCGGCCTGGCAGCATTAGTAAATTATATAAGACGCCGCATACAACGTCCTAACCCTTGGTTAAATATGAGGATCCGGTTTTAAGTGGGGCTCGCCCATTCCAGGTTGACCCACCCCCCCTCTGACCGCAAATGTTATGCCACGGTTTTAACAATCTTTTTTTCCTCTGCTCTTATGTATCTATTTTTGATCATAGATGGGGTTTTAAGATTGTACCAAAACAAATCCTGTATCTTCTATTTTGTTTATGTGAACTTGTCGGCCTGTTAATGTTGCCCTAACTGCGGGCAGTATTATATAGTGACAGGTGATTAAACTAAACAATGTGTTACTCTAAAGTGCCGCGTCATATAAGAGAAGTCATAGCTTTAGCACTGGCTTGTGTCTATTGTTAGAGCAGCATGAGTGTGCTAAAAGGTTCATTTTAAAGGGGTTTTCCAGTCCCTAAAAATTGATGGCCTATCCTCAGGATAGGCCATCAATAGTTTATGGGTCGGTCCGAGCGCTGTTTCCTCTTCATTTCTACTTGCTCACGGATGTAGCGGCGATTCACAGTATTGCAGCCTTCTCACAATAAAGTGAATGTGAGAAGGCTGCAATACGCTGAACTGCACTACATCTGTGTCGACGATTCTCAGAGAGCAAGTAGAAATGAAGGGGTAGCATGATATAGTGCTGGACGGAGTACCGTTAACAGGCGGTGCCACGGTAGGGGAGCCCAGAAAATGTTGCTGTATGGGGCCCTGAAATTCCTGATGGCGACACCAAACCTTTATCTGTATTACCTGGCATCTAAACTGGTGCTTGTACGGTGGTGGATAGATATCGATTTGAGTAATGCAGCCACTGCACTTGCAGGGGCGCTTATGACATCTTATGAAAGTCTTACGAATTTACTATATAGATTCAAATACCGGGATAGTGTGCCTCTCCCGCTTCAGACGGTGGCTGTAGCATGGAAGACCGCTCATGCTATGATAAATGTCACAACGGTCCAATTGTACTCACCTAGAACGCCGATATGGAATAATCCTTGGTTGACCCATTTTTTATCTTTGCCGGGGGCGGGAATGTGGGTGAGGGCTGGGGTAAAGTTCCTGGGTCAATTGTCTGCGGAAGACTCTTGCTTTCTATCCTTTTCTGAAATTAGAGGTAGATTTGAGCTGTCGCAGAAGGTCTTTTTCCACTATCTCCGGTTACGTCACGCTTGGTTTTTCCCAATTTGGTTCTGCGTCTCCTCAGTTGGGGTTCTCTAGACTGGAGGATCTTCTGGGAGCCCCGGCCCTTTCAAAGGTCCTTGCTCAAATATACGCATTATTGCTGTCCTTTGGCCAATGACCTTTTGATAAAGCCTTCCCTCGGTGGAAGGGGGATATCCCTGATCTGGAACTGGAGGAGTGGAGGGAGGTAGAACTGTCATTTTTTTATTCGCTTACTAGTGCAAGAGATTTTCTGATACAATCTCGGTTTCTGCATCAGATTTACTATACACCAGTCAGACTCCAGAGGATTGGGACGTTGTCTTCGGACAGCTGTTTTAGATGCCAGTCGGAATTAGGTACATATATACACTGTGTATGTATGTGTCCCCAGATTGCCCCCTTTTGGTCGGAGGTAGTAGAATTTCTTCATACCCACTTTGAATTTCTGAGGCTCCTTGCCCCCTCAGGTGTGTCTTTTGGATATCCTAAATGATGTCGTACAGAATTACTATGAAAATGTTTTTCTTCGTTTTGTTCTATTCTGCGCTCGAAAAAGTGTGATTATGGCGTGGAAGGCCACGGAGGGCCCTAGTTTGGCTCACTGGAAGCAAATGGAGAATAAATATGTACCCATGTATCGTAAATTATAATTAAACAGAAATTGTCTGATAAATTTGATAAGGTCTGGTCCAGATGGTTGGAGACATACGAAATTGCGGTTTAAAGGTGGAAAAAATTCTGATTGGATTGGGAAGAATGGGGCATGGGATGAATGTGGTGTGAATGTTGTTTTCTTGTGAGGCACTATTCCTAATTCATTGGGGAGGTATGTTCTATATGTGCTACATCTCTTCTGAAAATATTCTTGCATTATAGTGCCTACCAGATGCCGTGTCATTTGTCTTGTTTCTATTGTTTTATTTACTGTACTACTTTGTACTGTAACAAATTGTAAAAGATTTGGAAAAATAAAGCCTTTTAAAAAATAAAAAAAGTACATTAATAAGTCACTTCTTGTTACATAAGAAGATGAATGCAAAGCAATTTTTACACATTTTTGGTACCCGGATAACCCCTTCAAGTGCTATAACTGGTTCATGTAAGACTGGTACCTAAATTTTGATAATTTTTATAGCTGAAGAACAAACCTTTTTATAAATGGTCTTTGGAGAATTTTTTTTTTATTTTTTTTTTGCCTATTGTTAGATACATTCTTCAGGACTATTACTAGGTCTGTAAATAATCATGGGTTATAATAATCATTTATAACAAGAGCACTCAAACTTTGATAAAATGATGCGGTACGCGCTCAATGCAAATATGTTACTTTGTCATGCTCTGACTGTAAATTGCTGATACTCCTGCCAATTGTTTTAGTGTAATTCTACCACTACAAATTCAAAAATCAAATGTTTCCAATGTGTGAAATTAGCTAATGTGCTTTTCAATAGGGATGTTCTGTTTAGTGTAATATATTCCTGTGATGCAAATGAATACTTAACTACTATTGCATTGTTTTATTGTCATTTTCAATAATTCAACAAGTCTTGGGTTATTTCAAACTTAATTTTCACATTCCATTGCAGGGAGCTCCCTTGCTTTGCAAAACGGCTTAAAGAGGCTCTGTCACCACATTATAAGTGGCCTATCTCCTACATAAGGAGATCGGCGCTATAATGTAGGTGACAGCAGTGCTTTTTATTTAAATAAAACGATCTATTTTCACTACTTTATTAGCGATTTTAGATTTATGCTAATGAGTTGCTCAATGGACAACTGGGCGTGTTTTACTATTGACCAAGTGGGCGTTGTACAGGGGAGTGTATGACGCTGACCAATCAGCGTCATACACTTCTCTCCATTCATTTAATCAGCGCATAGGGATCCTTTTAGATCAGTATGTGCTGTCTTATACTAACACATTAACGATACTGAAGTATTTAGACAGTGAATAGACATTCCACAGGATGTCTCTTCACAATCCCTCACTTCGTTACTGTTTCTGTGGTAGTTACTACAGAGGAAGCGTAATCTCGCGAGATTACGCTGTAAATGACAGGTTACAACGAGATATTGATATCTTGGGATACTGTAGGTGGGAGTCCCATCTGCAACCCTCAAATTTACTCTTGTGACATATCTGATTTTAGATAAAACCCTTTAAGCATGAATGAGCCTGAAGAGACTAAAAAAAAAAAAGAAAGATTTTTCTAAAAGCACAGAATGTGATAAAATAACAAAAGAAACATTTACTCACCTGGTATATTCCCTGCTGCTGCAGCTCTGCCCTCCGGGTACCCGCCAGTCTTTATTAGCTGTCTAGTAGTAATAACCTGATAACTACCCTCACGTGACTGCTGCAGTGATTGGCTGCAGTGGTCACGTGCATGAACGGCACATCATCGCTGCAGGGAAATCTACAAATACTGGCGGGGACCACCAGGGTTACACTGAAATGTAAGTTTGATCACTTGGTTTATGTCACATACAGGGTAACAGTTTGTCTTCTATGACTTTATTGTTCCATGGCATACTAAGTACTTCATCTTTTGATTATTTATTTTTAAATTGGGACGCTATACAAAAATGGTTGCCAACCCCCGTCCTAGACAGACCCTTTTAATACTCATTGCAAAGATCCAACCGATTCTGGATGTAATGACTTCTGAATGTAAATGCACAATATATCGGTAATGAACAATAAAGATATCTCATATGGTTGTTGTTAAATCTATTTTCCATACATTATCATTCTTGTTTGTGAGATATGGTTGAATTGTAACATGTATATGGCTGATCTCCGACTTGTCCCGAGTGTATGGTAATACTCGTCTGATCAAACATACAAACAATATTTTTTGTAGGTCTATCTATTATGGTTTAACTATCCATCTTATGGTCCCAGCAGTTTAGCGATTTTTACTTTGAGCAAAAGCAAAGTGAAATAAGTAAATGAGCCTTAACGAGAACCTGTCGGCAGGATTTAGGCCCCCGAACCGCCACAAATCTGTTATCCAGCATGGTAACAGGTTAATAATCATTCCCCTCTGTTATGTGGCCAATGCAGCATAATCGAGAAAAAGAGCTTTAAAAACACACTATGCAAATTAGTTTGAAAGAGTCATCTTTGCTTCGGTTATCATGAAGTCAGGCATTCCAGTCCTTCATAGCTTGATTGACCTCTCATAAGTCATGCAACGTCACTGCTAGATCTCAGAAATCCCACACCTGCGTTCTATATAACTTCCCGATACTGTAAGCACTGCAGTTCACTGTGCATGCCTGGAAAGGTGAATTGAACAGCGCAGGCGTGGGATTTCAGAGTTCTAGGAGTGACGCAGCGAGGCCCCTGAGATGTCAATCAATGAGTAGTGTGTTTTAGGCACCGGAGTGCCTGACCATTCAGGATAACCACGACGGCCAAATTACTTTTTCATGACTAGATAAGAGGAACATCACTGCTAGCCTATTAACTGGCTGGATAACAGGTTTGTGACCTAAACCGTTCCATTTCAGTTCTTCAATTTCAAATGAGAAAACGCTCTTTGAATTTTGTTCCTTTACAAAGCACATGTTAGTGAAACCATTACGTGTTGGTAAATAATTTTATTTGTTTCTACGTATAGTTGTTGTAAAAGAGTATAGCATTGCTATATTGATCATTGCATGTTTTAACACAGACAGGAGTTATAGATAATGAAGACTGTAAAAAAATCATGGCAGCAATGAAGGAAATTCAAGTTGAAGAGACAAAACTTGAGAAGTTGCCATTACTTTCAAAATTGGAATCAAGGTATTTCTTCATAGAACATTGGGGTTTTCATTTATGATTTACGCCTTACTAACTTGACCGAGTTTCTCATCAGTGTGCTGTCTGTGTTCACAACGGACAGCACACTGACCCATGCAATTCAATGGGGCTATTCAAACGTGTGTGTGTTTGTTGAGAGAACCTCGCAGCTTTTTCCGTATTCTGATCCTCTTTTTTGCGGTACCAGAATTGCCAATTAAAATTTATTGGTAAGTAAAAGAAAACAGACAACACATGGAAGTCGTCCATGTGCTGTCCATTTTTCACGCATCAGTTACTAAAAAATGCATGGAAAAAAAATGTTAAACCAGGAAGTGCTTGCAGAGGAGAAACACGGATTATGCACGGAAAAAACGCGGACGGAACACGGACATTCATATGCATGTAAAACGGTCCATTTTTTGTGTGAATAATGCCATAGAGAAGTGTGTGAAACATCAGTCTAAGACTATGTTCACACGGCAAACCAAAAACGTCCGTAAATGACCTGAGATCACGGTTTTAACATGCATGTTGGTTTTTTTTGTTAGCTTTTTACCCTAAATAGAACATGCTTGTTGTTTACAATCATTTCTTTTATTTTCCCATGATAGCGAAGAGCTTTTTGCATTTCTGCTTAAGCTGAATCGTCAGTGTAATGCAATAACTCACGCAGTGGTAGCTGTGAGCAAGCAAATACCTTCGAATCCTCAAAAGGTAAATATGTTTTTCTGATAAATAATAGCGTATGCAGTCTTGGGTGGTCTCTTTATAAACCTGTTACTTTAACCCCTTCAGGACTGAGCCTGTTTTGGCCTTCAGGACGAAGCCGATTTTTCAAATCTGACTTGTGTCACTTTATGTGGTAATAACTCTGGAATGCTCTTTTACCTATCCAAGTGATTCTGAGACTGTTTTCTCGTGACATATTGTACTTTATGTTAGTGAAAAAAATTGGTCGATAAATTCAATATTTATTTGTAATATACACCAAGATTTAGAGAAAATTTGCAAAAATGTGCATTTTTCTAAATGTAAATGTATCTACTTGTAAAGCAGATAGTAATACCACACAAAATACTTACTAGTTTATATTTCCCATATGTCTACTTTATGTTTGCATCTTTTTTACATGTAAAATATAGAAAAAAACTATATATATTTGGTATCGCCATAATCGTATTGACCCGCAGAATAAAGTTAACATGTTGTTTTAATTGCACAGTGAATTCCGTAAAAACGGCACGCAAAAAACATGGAGGAATCGCAGTTTTTTTAATTTTCTACCCCACAAATATTTTTTTTCCTAGTACGTTATACGGCAAAATAAATGGTGGTACGAAAAACTACAACTCATCCCGCAAAAATCAAGCCCTCATAGTACTATATCGACGGAAAAATAAAGATGTTATGGCTTCTGGAATGAGGGGAGGAAAAAACGAAATTGAAAATCTGAAAGTTGTTTACGACGGGAAGGGGTTAATTTTTCTAGGACGTTACAAGGCTTAGAACTTTAGCAGCGATTTTGCCATTTTAAATTATTTCTTTTTCACGGCGTTCACCGTGCGAGGTAAATAATGGTATATTGTAATAGTTTGGACTTTTACGGACGCAGCGATACGAATTTTGTGTATTTGTAAAAAATTTTACATTACTTTAAGAGAAAAAATGTGAACTTTTTTTTTTGGACTTTAAATATTTGTTTAATTTTTTCCACTAATAATAACTATTTACTTTTGTTTTTACACATTTCTTTAGTCCCCATCGGAGACTTGAACCAGCAATAATTAGATCACTGGTAGAATACACTGCAATATTCATGTATTGCAGTATATTGTCATTTTTACATGCTCCTGTAACAGCGCGATCGCTGTTTCTGTCCGTTAGTCCCGGGTGTTGGCTGTAATACACAGCTGACACCCGCAGCGTATGGCGCGGGCTCAGTGCGTGAGACGCTCCATACATCACCCCCCAACACCACGACATGCTATTAAGTCATGGTGCGCGAAAGTTTTCATGCGCAGCGGATGGTGCAAAGTGAAAATTAAAATTTTCGACTGATGTGCCATTTTAGTGCACTACATATTGTGCCCAGTTTGCGCCACAAATACCTCATAAAATATTAACCGGGTTGTCCCGGGTATGGCGATGCCATATCGGTAGACGTAAACGGCTGTTTGGGCACGCTGTAGGGCTCAGAAGGGAGGGAGCGCCATTTGGCTTTTGGAGCACAGATTTATCTTGGTAGTAGCTCTGGCATTTTGCTGGTATTTCAGTTTAAACAGATAAAAACAAGGACATTTATTCAAAAACACCGAAAAAGGCCATACTTACAAATGGACACAGCCAGGTCTGAAACGCTGATGAAGGCGAGTGAGCAGGTGCTTTAAATAATAATAGCCACTCCCACTAGTCTTGAGGGGAGTGGTAAGTGGTGCATGGGATGTGTAGTAAGAAATAATAAATGAATAGTGTATGTGCAAGTGTAATAATGTGAGTGAAATATAGGGGGCAGTAATGAGTGAAGTGCCTAAAAAATAAATGAATAATGGGATGCAAGTGTGTGAAACATGGAGGAATAGTGTGTAAGTCATGAGGCGCAACGTGACTAGCCAGGTAGAAGCCTATTTGTGACGCCTTGATAATTCATAGAGCGGGCTACCCTGCTTGCTAGGCCAAACAACAACACACCATGCTCTCCCAGCATCAAAGACCTGGCTGTGTCCAAAAGAAGCGAATATAAGTAATAATGAAAAATACCTGGGGTATTAGTGATCATTTTGGCCAAAAGGACGCAAGCTCGCAATCCACGACAAGGATCCCCAGACTTGCGAGTCCCTAACTGGAGCGAAAAGCTCCTGATGTACAGACAAAACAGATAAAAACAAGGACATTTATTCAAAAACACCGAAAAAGGCCATACTTACAAATGGACACAGCCAGGTCTGAAACGCTGATGAAGGCAAGTGAGCAGGTGCTTTAAATAATAATAGCCACTCCCACTAGTCTTGAGGGGAGTGGTAAGTGGTGCATGGGATGTGTAGTAAGAAATAATAAATGAATAGTGTATGTGCAAGTGTAATAATGTGAGTGAAATATAGGGGGCAGTAATGAGTGAAGTGCCTAAAAAATAAATGAATAATGGGATGCAAGTGTGTGAAACATGGAGGAATAGTGTGTAAGTCATGAGGCGCAACGTGACTAGCCAGGTAGAAGCCTATTTGTGACGCCTTGATAATTCATAGAGCGGGCTACCCTGCTTGCTAGGCCAAACAACAACACACCATGCTCTCCCAGCATCAAAGACCTGGCTGTGTCCAAAAGAAGCGAATATAAGTAATAATGAAAAATACCTGGGGTATTAGTGATCATTTTGGCCAAAAGGACGCAAGCTCGCAATCCACGACAAGGATCCCCAGACTTGCGAGTCCCTAACTGGAGCGAAAAGCTCCTGATGTACAGACAAAACAGATAAAAACAAGGACATTTATTCAAAAACACCGAAAAAGGCCATACTTACAAATGGACACAGCCAGGTCTGAAACGCTGATGAAGGCGAGTGAGCAGGTGCTTTAAATAATAATAGCCACTCCCACTAGTCTTGAGGGGAGTGGTAAGTGGTGCATGGGATGTGTAGTAAGAAATAATAAATGAATAGTGTATGTGCAAGTGTAATAATGTGAGTGAAATATAGGGGGCAGTAATGAGTGAAGTGCCTAAAAAATAAATGAATAATGGGATGCAAGTGTGTGAAACATGGAGGAATAGTGTGTAAGTCATGAGGCGCAACGTGACTAGCCAGGTAGAAGCCTATTTGTGACGCCTTGATAATTCATAGAGCGGGCTACCCTGCTTGCTAGGCCAAACAACAACACACCATGCTCTCCCAGCATCAAAGACCTGGCTGTGTCCAAAAGAAGCGAATATAAGTAATAATGAAAAATACCTGGGGTATTAGTGATCATTTTGGCCAAAAGGACGCAAGCTCGCAATCCACGACAAGGATCCCCAGACTTGCGAGTCCCTAACTGGAGCGAAAAGCTCCTGATGTACAGACAAAACAGATAAAAACAAGGACATTTATTCAAAAACACCGAAAAAGGCCATACTTACAAATGGACACAGCCAGGTCTGAAACGCTGATGAAGGCGAGTGAGCAGGTGCTTTAAATAATAATAGCCACTCCCACTAGTCTTGAGGGGAGTGGTAAGTGGTGCATGGGATGTGTAGTAAGAAATAATAAATGAATAGTGTATGTGCAAGTGTAATAATGTGAGTGAAATATAGGGGGCAGTAATGAGTGAAGTGCCTAAAAAATAAATGAATAATGGGATGCAAGTGTGTGAAACATGGAGGAATAGTGTGTAAGTCATGAGGCGCAACGTGACTAGCCAGGTAGAAGCCTATTTGTGACGCCTTGATAATTCATAGAGCGGGCTACCCTGCTTGCTAGGCCAAACAACAACACACCATGCTCTCCCAGCATCAAAGACCTGGCTGTGTCCAAAAGAAGCGAATATAAGTAATAATGAAAAATACCTGGGGTATTAGTGATCATTTTGGCCAAAAGGACGCAAGCTCGCAATCCACGACAAGGATCCCCAGACTTGCGAGTCCCTAACTGGAGCGAAAAGTTTATAACGTGGGGGTACATGTAGGCTGGGCAAAGTACATCAGGGGCATAATAAGAGGGTATAATAATAGGGTAAATAAATAATCTGCAGATGTGGCCAGTGTCGCACTTATAAATGGCGCCTGATCTTATTCGCTTTTGGAACACTGCACATTTTGCATCGCTATATTCTGGGAGCCAGAACTTTTTTATTTTTTTCACCACCGGAGCTGTGTGAGGGCTCATTTTTTGCCGGGCAATCTGTAGTTTTCATTGGTACCATTTTGGGGTACATTTTTTTTTTTTTTTTTTTATCACGATTTATTACATTTTTCGGCAAGCAAGGTGACCAAAAACCATCAATTCTGACAATTTTTTTTAATTTTTTACGGCGTTCACCCTTATAAATGACCATTATATTATATTCTGCCGGTCAATACGATTACGGCGATACCATATGTATATAGTGTTTTTTACATTTTGCCGTGTTTGCGCAATAAAATAACTTCTTTATAAAATAAACTCTTTTTTGTGTCACCATATTCTGAGAGACATAACTTTTTTTTATTTTTTTGTCAAAAAAGCTGTGTAAGGGCTTGTCTTTTTTGTGGGACGGGGTATAGTTTGTATTTGTACCATTTTGATCACTTTTTATTGTATATTTAAGGGGGGTGTGGTGACCAAAAAATAGTGATTCTGGCATTGTTTTTCGTTTATTTTATTTGCGGTGTTCACCGTGCGGGAAAAATAATATTAGTTTTATAGTTGGGGTCTTTATGAACGCGGTGATACCAAATTTGTGTACTTTTTTTTTTACGTGTTCATTTTTTTTCCATAATAAGACTTACTATAGGAAAAAAAGCAGTTCTTGTTTATGTAACTTATAACTTTTATTTTTACACTTTTTTAAAATATTTTTATTATGTTTTTTTACTTGTCCCACTAGGGGACATTTAGACTTGCAGCTCTGATCGCTGCTGGAATACATTACAGTACCTACGTAGTGTAATGCATTCCAACTGTCATTGTGACGTGACAGTCACTCTAAAGCCTACGACGACCAGCCTCCGGGTGGTCCTCATAGGCTTCTGTACATGGCAGCCCGGAATCCATTGTCTGGAGTCCGGTTGCCATGGGTACCATCGCCAGCCCCTGTGATTTCACGTTGGGGCTGCTGATCTCCGCTAAACTCCTTAAATGTGGCAATCGACCGCCGCATCGAAGGGGTTAACTGCCGAAATCAGCGGCGAAGGGCCGCTGATCGGCTACAGGGAATGCAGGGCAGACACCCTTCACAGTTAACTGCCGCTGCGGCACTACACCGCAGCGGCAGTTAACTGTCAAAGCACTGACGTAACTGCACGTCGAGGTGTGCGAAGTTACTGCTCACCTCGACGTGCATTAACGTCAAGGTGTGGGAATTGGTTAACAGAACTATAGAGTAAATAAAATGAATAAGGAAGTGATATTTTTCTTTTCTCTAAAATTTCTCCAGTGCTCACACTCTGGGCATGTTCACATCAGAGTTGGCTTTCCGTTGAGGGGTTCCGTGGGAGGTTTCCATCGTGGAACCCTTCAACGGAAAGTTAAACGGAAACCACAGCTTCCATTTGCATCACTATTGATATCAATGGTGACGGAAACATTGCTAATAATTTCCGTTTCTCACCGATCCAGCAGGTTTCCGTTTTTTTTCGCCGGAATCAATAGCACAGTCGACTGCGCTTTTTGCGGGGTTCCACGACGGAAACTGTTAAAGGGGGTGGGGTAATAGCGGGATTCACTGGTTAGTGGCACCCACTATTACTACCGCCTTTATAATCAGGGTCACTAGGGTTATGCCTAGTTCCCCTACCTTTTCCTTATACGAACGTCGATCTAATTGCTTTAGCGGCTACTCAAGGGAATAAGACCGTATAGTAAATAAAGGTAATATTTATTAGCATACAGTAATCACTCTCATATATAATACAGTAACTAATCACAGTACAGTATAAACACCGTATCACAATATTATACCGCCACCCACTTACCTAAACATACACAGAATACAGTTACGTTATAACACAATACACATAAGTTACTTGTGATTCTTACACGCTCTCCATCTCTATCCCACTCCCTCCTAATATAACTTTCCCTATACACTAAGGGTTAATACGGGATAAGGAGGGGCAAGGGGTCAGCAAGGGTTAACTCAGGGACTCTGGGACAGCAAGGGTTAACTCAGGGACTCTGGTACAGCAAGGGTTAACTCAGGGACAGTACTCAGGGAGATCAAGGGGTTAACTCGGGGAAGCAAGGGTTAACTCTGGGACTCAGGGAGATCAAGGGGTTAACTCAGGGAAGCAAGGGTTACAGCAGGAGGAGACAGGGTTAAGTGTAGCTGCTGCTACACTTGATACTTAGCGTGACTTTGTGGAGCAGCAGGAGCAGGAGCCCAGGTCTTTGGAGGAGAGAGTGAGGTGAGCCGGGTCGGTGGTGTGGGAGGCAGGCAGGCAGCTCTCAGCTGATCGTAGCTTCGGCTCCTGAGCGTACCGATGCAGGGCTATTTAACCCTGTCGGTACGCTCGCAGCGGGGAATGTGGCGCTTGCCCCTGGCTAGCATGGGTCGGCATGGTGATAATGTATCACCAGCCGACTCATGAGCGCCCGCACGAGACAGTCCGTGCACGCGGGAGACTTGAAATGGAGACAGGGGATAACTATCCCTTGTCTCCATGGTTTCCTAACAAAGCAGGGCCATGCTAATTGTCCTGCTCTGCTTCCAACCGCATTCATGACCAGGGCTGTTGTTGTTACAGCCCTGGCTCATGACACATTATATGTATTATACATACACATATATATTATACATACACACTAATATATATATATATATATATATATAATCAGTCCAGAGTAGATGAACCCAGCACTCCAATGCTATAACAAATCAGGCCATGTGCTCGTTACCTGGGGGTGAATCAATTCCCCAAAATCCAATAGAGAAAAATGTAGAGCACAGTAACGGCACCAGGACTTCAAGGTAGATGAAAGCAAAAGTGGATTTATTTCACCTCAACACAGCAACGTTTCGGTTCAACAGGCTTGAGAAAGGTTCCTGTTGAACCGAAACGTTGCTGTGTTGAGGTGAAATAAATCCACTTTTGCTTTCATCTACCTTGAAGTCCTGGTGCCGTTACTGTGCTCTACATTTTTCTCTTTTTTTTGTTTATATATATATATATATATATATATATATATATATATATATATATATCCAAGAAAAAGAGACTGGAAGCAGCACTCAGCAAAAAAATGTGAATTTATTCACCCAACACAGCAACGTTTCACTTCCTCCATGGAAGCATTTTCAAGCCTTGAAAATGCTTCCATGGAGGAAGTGAAACGTTGCTGTGTTGGGTGAATAAATTCACATTTTTTTGCTGAGTGCTGCTTCCAGTCTCTTTTTCTTGGATATATGCATGAGGAGCTCGTCACTCCTTGATATTTTGAAGCTAGCACCAACCGTTTCTGGCTATTGACACAGTGCTGCTCCTATGTTTGGATCTTCTATATATATATATATATATATATATATATATATATATATATATATATACACACACACACACATGGACACTTCCCTTTACAGAAACCTCAGACTGAAAGCAAACGCTGATGTGAACCGGCCCAAACATCTATTTTTAAATGTTACTATTTTAGAACTGATACAAACTGTAATTTTATGCATCAGTTGTGCATTATTTTCTCTTTTTTGGTGCTGTTTTACAGAACCCAATTTCAATTGGTGTGACTTTTCAGCGCAACTGTTTTGGAAAATGCACACACCACTGTAATTTTACACAAGTGTACGCATTGATGTAAATTGTTACATACATACATTCCTTGTTAGATCGTACCTTGTGTGTATTGAGAGTGATCGTGTACTGTGGTCCCCATTTCCCCTTTTGTCCTAGTGTTCCTCATGTGGTTTGTCTGTATCTGTATGTTCCTCCATGTCTGTTTTGTCCATACTGTCCTCTTGTCTGTGCTCCTAGTTAACATTGGTGGAATTGCTGCCACGGCATCCGATAGGACATCGTACTAGCAGCTAGGCAGAGGGGCAGCATGAAGGGATATAGGGGAAGCTGAGGGTGAAGGCGGGGACGGTTGGTGCAGTTCCATTGCAGAACAGATGTAGAGACCAGGAGGGGCGGATTTAGCAAATTATTTGCACAAGTATTTTGGCATAGAAAATTCACTACGCTCTATAATTTGTAACTACTCTCCTCGCCACTTGAAAAGTGGCCCAGAAAGTAGGGCGGGTTTTAACGGCTTCCTGACTGCGGAGTGTAAATTCACGTTGGCGCTTGCTGGGCTCTGTGCAGTGCCGAAGTGAATTCACGGTGGGCGTTCTCACAGTGATCGAGTCTCCCACTGTGCCGCTGACACCCTGATCGCACTGTTAACAAATGTCTCTTGTCCCGGGTCAATTGTTAGGTAGGATTTAGGGTTAGGTAGACTAGGTGATTTAGGATATACAAGTATTAGGGTATAGTTTAGTAATAAGTTAGGGTAGTATAAGCAAATATATATAGTGTAGTGTAGGTTTAATTTGATTATTAATAGGCAGTACAATCATTTATTAATTTATTAAATTTTTTAACAATAGTCCTCTACATCCGTTAATTTGATAGGAAGTGCTGTACCAGTTAATTAGTTGTGTGAATTAATTTGTTGTAAAAGATTTAGAAAAATAATTACATTTAAAACCGTTCATATTGGTTAATTTCTTTACTATATACAACATTTGATAGAAAGTGCTGTGCCAGTTAATTAATTTGTTGTGGAAATTTGTTCTAATAATTAAATTTGTTTAATATAAATTTAGTCCAGCAATTAATCAATTATTTCCGTTTATATACGTTTTACGTATAAAAAAAATATAAAGCGTAATAAAACGGCTCAACAATTTTATTCTGCAGATGAGGCTTATGCCCTTTTATGTTCTTACAGCGAAAAAAGTGTCTTGTCAGATGGCGATGACAATTTTGAGAATTTTGCTATCCGCGACAGTCACAGCTCAAAAATTAGCAGTCATTCTCATCCATCTTCCAAAATGACAAGGACCAGTACATGAGAGGCAGAGAGGTTTATTGGAGAAATATTTCCAATCCGGGCATGATGCCCAGTACAAGCGACATGCCTAGTTATAGTGAAGAGGCACATGCCAACCTACAAGGGAGTTTGCCACTAGATGTAGCATTTACTAGATGGGAGGTTTCAAATTCTGCTACTCCATTCATCCCTGACTTTAATGCCATCCCAGGTATATATGTGGAGGTAAAAGTTTTTGAACCAGTACGTTTTTTTAACTTGTTCATCACAAAATGATTTTACTAGACCATATTATCTTCCAAACATATTTACACGCTTCCCAATTTATCTTTAGAATCCCCAATCCTAATATGCCAGACCAAATTTTTGGAGGCTGACCGATATTAACGAAATTAAGAAATTTATAGGCCTCCCATTTGCCATGGGGCCTGTTTAAAAAAAATAATAATAATTCGGTCTTAATAGTCTACCCGCCATATTCAAACCACTTTTGCCTTTTCTGCCATTCTTCCTAGAACCCGTTATGAAATTCTCATGAGATTTTGTCATTTCAATCATAATAGCTAGTGCCTCCATAGAAATGCCGAAGAATATTACTGGCGAGCATTTTTATGGCTTTACACTCCCACACCAAACATTTAGATGAGGCCCCCACCTCCCAGGTAGCGCCACGCGGCCCCCACCTCCCAGGTAGCGCCACGCGGCCCCCACCTCCCAGGTAGCGCCACGCGGCCCCCACCTCCCAGGTAGCGCCACGCGGCCCCCACCTCCCAGGTAGCGTCACGCGGCCCCCACCTCCCAGGTAGCGCCACGCGGCCCCCTCTTCCCAGGTAGCGCCACGCGGCCCCCTCCTCCCAGGTAGCGCCACGCGGCCCCCTCCCTCCCTGGTAGCGCCACGCGGCCCCCTCCCTCCCTGGTAGCGCCACGCGGCCCCCTCCCTCCCTGGTAGCGCCACGCGGCCCCCTCCCTCCCTGGTAGCGCCACGCGGCCCCCTCCCTCCCTGGTAGCGCCACGCGGCCCCCTCCCTCCCTGGTAGCGCCACGCGGCCCCCTCCCTCCCTGGTAGCGCCACGCGGCCCCCTCCCTCCCTGGTAGCGCCACGCGGCCTTCCTCTCTGTAGGTAGCACCTTTGGGGTTCCCTCTAGGAGTGGAATCCCCAGCCAGAGTATTGCCGATGCTCTGGCTGGGGATTCCGCTTCAGGAGAAAGGGGGGGGGGTTGAGCGTCTAACTGCTGAGTGCTCTATGGGGCAAGATTATTATCCCCCATAGAGCCCTCTGCAGTGAGTTAGATGGACCCCCCCCCCCCCTTGCTGTATAATTAATCCCTCCCTAGCGTCAGCCGATCAGTTTAAAGTTGGCTGGGGCAGCAGGCGAGTACCACACTAACCTCACCGCGTGACCACCGCCCTGCACTAGCATACGTGCCTATACTGGCGCACGTCTGCTATCCCGCCCCTGTAAATGCTGTCCCTCCCCGAGGGCCGATTCTAGCTTTTTTGCTGCCTGACATGAAAATTTAAGTGGCGCCCCCCCCCCCTCCCCCCCCCAGATTTTTATTGATGTTCCCCTGGCTGTTCTACATCATTAGCAGCCTCCTCCAACTCTTGCAGATGCGCCGTTGTCTTGTACTGGCATGCGGGGTGCAGCCGGGCAGAGTACACCCCGCTGCACAGTGCGTGTCCAAGTAGTACAAGGCAATGGCGCATCCGAGAAAGTTGGAGGAGACTGGTAGTGATGTATAAAAGCTAGAGGGATGTCAATCGAGCATGGAAAGGTGGGTTTGGAGGCAGGACTATGTGACTCTTCAAGATAGCGGGACCGCCACATGACCCTTTAATTCGTAATTAACATATAGTGTGCACTGTTTTAAAAAAATCAGAAAAAAACATACAGGGGAATGTTTGGAAATGCTGTCAGGTTATGTATTACTGCATGGTGGCAGTTCAAGGGGTTAAAACTACCTGACAGGTTCCCCATTAAATATACAATGTATTGAAAACCATTCCATCTGCCCTGCAATTTTGCTATTATAAATATATCCTACATAATTACAGGATCAGAACCAAGCTCTGACATATACGGCTCCAGAACCAAGCTCAGTACATATATCCAACACCAGAACCAAACTTAGTACATAAATACAGTACCAGAACCAAGCTCAGCACATAAATACAAAGCCAATACCAATACAGCTCAATTTAGTGCAACCCCTGTCGTATAGCTTTGTACGGCGCAAAACTATAGCTTCCAGTATGACCCGAACAATGGTAAAGATATGCTGGGAGTTGCAGTTTCATGGAGGGGAAAAATCATACGACCCATCATCTCGCTGCAGATCATATAGTGACTACAGTGCCGTTTAGAGGCAGAATAAACATTTACATTAAGTGACTCACCGGTAACGTCTTTTCAGATTCCAGTTGTTCGTTTTTCTCTCTTCTTCTCCATCCAGTCCAGACCTCTATGATGACTTCTCCCGGCCACAGCCCATTTCTGAAGTTTGCCGCTCAGATGTCTTTAGCTTCTCACTTTTCAAACATTTCTGCGCCTATAAACGAAGATAAAATTCTCATGGTGCTACACACAGGGGTCCTGGTTATAATAGCACAATACACTGTGTCCCTGATTATAATAGCACCATACACTGTGTCCCACACACACAGTGTTCCCTGTAGATAGTGCCCCCCATAGAGCCCCCTGTAGATAGTGCCCCCATAGAGCCCCCTGTTTGTAGTGCCCCCCATGGAGCCCCCCCTGTTTATAGTGCCCCACATATAACGCCCATGTAAATAGTGTCCTAGATCCTCACGCCGCTAGCGTAGTTGAAAGGCACTGATCGGCGGGGCAACTCATTCTGCCTTGCCATACAGCATCATTGTAAGACCCTGTATGGTCAGGCACGGAATGTACCCGGCCATTCAGCGCTTATGCATGTAATTTTATATATAGATGCAGGTACAATTAGTGCAGGAGGGAGTGGCGATGTGTGGTTTCAGGTGCTCCGCAGCCCCCTTCAGAAAGGCAGCAAGCCGGATGGTGCGGCCCTTCCCTCCCCATCAGCAGCGACCCTATTCCGTCCCAGCCCGCTCCTGCTATTGCTCTCCCTGCCCCTCCTCCCCATCAGCAGCGGCGTGCGGCGCTAGTACACTGTAATAGTGATTTTTAATATGATGTGCAGCTCGGGCGGCCATGGGCCACGGGAGGCAGCCCCGAACCGCCTGTATGATTATCCGCCACTGAGGGGAGGACCCAAACGTATCTGCTGGAAGCAGGAAGTATTAAACCAGGACAACAATTTCCCACCAAAATTCCCCAAACTGCAAAGGTGCAGTGTGTGTACCAGTAGGGGGATAAAAGAGAGCACCATTTATCAGTGCGACACTGGCCTGTGCATAAAGGATTGCTTCACAGCGCAGCACACATCTGTGGATTATTTTGTTGTTTTTTGTTTACCCCATTATTATATCCTCTCATTATGCCCTGATGTACTCCCCACAGCTTACATACATGCCCCCTCATTATAAACTGAAATACCAGTAATACTTCAAACAAAACTACAACCAAGCAATATCCGCGCTACAAAAGCCAAATGATGCTCCCTTCTGAGCCCTACAGTGTGCCCAAACAGCCGTTTGCTATCACATATATGGCATCGCCATACTTGGGAGAACCCTTTTAACAATTTTTGGGGTGTGTCTCCGGTGGCACAAACTGGGCACGACATATTTGCCACTGAAATGGCATATCTAGGGATAAATTGAAATTTTTACTTTACACCATCCGCAGCGCATCCATTTATGGGAAAGACCTTTGGGGTCAAAATGCTCACTACACCCCTTAATAAATGCCTTGAGGGATGTATTTTCCAAAGTCACTTCTCAGGGGTTTATTTTATTTCACATCAGAGCCTCTGCAATTGTTAACCAATACATTGTAAGTCGCCAAATTATGGTTCAATTTCGCATGGTATTCTTTCACTCCTGAGCCCTGTCAAATATACTGGCAAAAGGTAGGGTGTTTCTAAAACCGAGAAACACAGCATAATAATTAGACCGCTGTCTCTTCCTGGTGGCACAAGCTGGGCACCACATATTGGACAAAATACCTGTGGCGGTTAACATGCTCATTACACCCCTTGGTGAATACCTTGAGGGATGTAGTTTCCAAAATGAGGTCACTTCTGGGGATTTTCACTGTTTTGGTCCCACAAATACCAAAAATCACTTACAGGAATATTCTTGCTCCCAGCAGTCTTCGTGATACTATACCGAAAATACTCAAGATGTCCCCAACCATATGTGCAGTGGCGTAACTATCGCTGTAGCGGCTGCTACGGGGCACGTGGCGTGAGGGGGCTCGTGCCGCCTGCCTACCCCCCCCCCCCCCATATGCCAGGTTGTGCCGCTATGTGTATTTGTTCTGGTATTGTATTTATGTACTGAGCTTTGTTCTGGTACTGTACATATGTACTGAGTATGGTTTTGGGGCTGTTTTTAAGTAGTGAGCTTGGTTACATAGTTACATAGTTAGTACGGCTGAAAAAAGACACATGTTTATGTGTAATATTTTTTTGTTCTAGGAAATTATCTAACCCTTTTTTAAAGCCATCTACTGTCCCTGCTGTGACCAGCTCCTGCGGTAGGCTATTCCATAGATTCACAGTTCTCACGGTAAAGAAGCCTTGTCGCCTCTGCAGCTTGAACCTTTTTTTCTCCAGACGGAGGGAGTGCCCCCTTGTTTTTTGAGGGGGTTTTACAAGGAATAAGATTTCACCATATTTTTTGTATGTGCCATTCATATATTTATATAAGTTAATCATGTCCCCCCTTAGTCGTCTTTTTTCAAGGCTAAATAGGTTTAATTCTTTCAATCTTTCCTCATAACTTAAATTCTCCATGCCCCTAATTAGCTTCGTTGCTCTTCTTTGTATTTTTTCCAACTCCAGGGCATCCTTTCTATGAACTGGAGCCCAGAACTGAACTGCATATTCTAGATGAGGCCTCACTAATGCTTTGTAAAGTGGCAATATTACATCCCTGTCCCGTGAGTCCATGCCTCTTTTAATACACGACAATATCCTGCTGGCCTTTGAAGCATCTGATTGACACTGCATGCTGTTATTGAGTTTATGATTTACAAGAACACTCAGATCCTTCTCAACAAGTGAATCCGCCAGTGTAGCTCCCCCTAGGACATATGATGCATGCAGGTTGTTGGTACCCAGATGCATAACTTTACATTTATCTACATTAAACTTCATCTGCCAAGTGGACGCCCAAACGCTTAGTTTGTTTAAATCTGCCTGCAATTCATGAACATCTTCCATAGACTGAACTATATTATATAGCTTGGTGTCATCTGCAAAAATAGAAATAGTGCTATTAATCCCATCTTCTATATCATTAATAAATAAGTTGAATAATAGTGGTCCCAGCACTGAACCCTGGGGTACACCACTTATAACTGGGGACCATTCAGAGAAGGAATCATTGACCACAACCCTCTGGATACGGTCCTTGAGCCAATTCTCAATCCAATTACAAACTATATTTTCTAAACCTATAGTCCTTAATTTACCCATTAGGCGTCTATGGGGGACAGTGTCAAATGCCTTTGCAAAGTCCAAAAACACTAAATCCACAGCGGCCCCTCTGTCTAGACTTCTGCTCACCTCTTCATAAAAACAGATTAGGTTAGTTTGACAACTTCTGTCCTTAGTAAAACCGTGCTGGCTGTCACTTATAATGCTATTTATCGTCACATAATCCTGTATATAGTCCCTCAATAGCCCCTCAAACATTTTCCCCACGATGGATGTTAACCCCTTAAGGACGCAGCCTAGTTTGGGCCTTAAGGCTCAGAGCCCATTTTTAAAATCTGACATATTTCACTTTATGTGGTAATAACGTCGGAATGCTTAAACCTATCCAAGCGATTCTGAGATTGTTTTCTCGTGACACTTTGGGCTTCATGTTCGTGGTAAAATTTGGTCGATATATTCAGTCTTTATTTGTGAAAAATTGCAAAATTTAGAGAAAATTTACAAAAAATAGCATTTTTCAGTATTTAAATGCATCTGCTTGAAAAACAGACGGTTATACCACCCAAAATAGTTACTAGTTCACATTTCCCATATGTCTACTTAAGATTGGCATCGTTTTTTGAACATTATTTTATTTTTCTTGGACGTTGCAAGGCTTAGAACATAAACAGCAATTTCTCATATTCTTAAGAAAATTTCAAAAGCCTTTTTTTGAAGGTACCGGTTCAGTTCTGAAGTGGATTTGAGGGGCCTATGTATTAGAAACCCCCATAAAACACCCCATTTTAAAAACTAGACCCCTCAAAGTATTCAAAACAGCATATAGAAAGTTTTTTAACCCTTCAGGCATTTCACAGGAATTAAAGCAAAGTGGAAATGAAATTTGCAAATTTCATTTTTTCTGCTGAATTTCAAATTTATTAAATTTTTTTCTGTAACACAGAAGGTTTTACCAGAGAAATACTACTAAATATGTGTTGTCCAAATTCTGCAGTTTTTATAAATGTCCCACATGTGGCCCTACTGCGCTCGTGGACTAAAACACAAGCCCTAGAAGCAAAGAAGCACCTAGTGCATTTTAAGGCCTCTTTTTTATTAGAATATATTTTAGGCAGCATGCCAGGTTTGAAGAGGTGTTGAGGTATCAAAACAATGGAAACCCACCAGAAGTGACCCCATTTTGGAAATTACACCCCTCAAGGAATTCATTTATGGTTTTTGTTATCATTTTGACCGCACAGTTTTTTCACAGCACCTATTTGAATTGGGCTGTGAAATGAAAAAAATGATATTTTTTCCAATAAGATGTAATTTTTGATCAAAATTTCTTATTTTCACAGGGAACAACATACCCCATTTTGTTGCCCAATTTGTCCTTAGTGCGGCAATACCCCATTTGTGGTGATAAACTGCCGTTTGGGCCCATGGGAGGGCTCAGAAGGAAAGGACCACCATTTGGCCTACTGGAGCTTTTCTGGTGCTAAGTCATGTATGCAGAAGCCCCTGAGGTACCAGTAGAGTTGAAACCCCCGAGAAGTGACCCCATTTTAAAAACTACACCTCTTAAGACATTCATCTAGAGGTGTAGTGAGCATTTTGACCCCACAGGTACTGTGTAAAAGATAATGCGCAGCAGATGGTGCACAGTGAGATTTGCAATTTTATATATATATATATATGGCATGTCAGTGTCCGATATAGTGTGCCCAGCATGCGCCACCGGAGATATACACCCCTTAAATTGTAATGTGTGTTCTCCTGGGTACGGCAATACCCTACATGTGGCTGTTATCAGCTGCCTGGGCACACAGCAGGGCTCAGAAGGGAAAGATGAGGGGGGTAAGCTGTGCGGAGTGCATCAGGGTAAATTAAAAATCAAGGGATGTATGATACATTTTAAAACAATCTTTTATACAGAGCCCTGGTTTTTCGGGACACGTGTCACATTGGTATATTGTGTTCTTCCTTATCCCCCTCGTATAGCAGACTCTGCACCTCTTTTGACTCTTTCCCTTTCCACCGGTTTGGGGAACTTCTCTTGGAAAGTGTTGCCCTGGTACGATGCGTGTGGCCTCGCTTCCAGAAGTACTGGGTGCCCCCCCTTCCTGGTCCCTAAAGATTAGATCTTGAAATTCCAGGAAAGTTCCCCTCTGGCCTGCACATCGACGTAGCACGTACGCATTGTACAAAGCCATCTGTATGATGTGCCCGGCCAGCTTCTTATACCACACCGCATGGCGCTGTAGGGCTTCAGGACTTGATTTGACAAGTCCTTCCCTCCCATGTACCTATTGTAGTCCAGGATGCAGTCTGGTTTGGGGGTGGCCTTTCCTTCATATATCCTAAACCTGTAGGTATACCCTGATGCACTCTCGCACAGCTTATACATCTTCACGCCATACCTTGCCCTCTTACCCGGCAGGTACTGGCGGAATTGAACCCTCGCTTTAAAATGTACCAGGGACTCATCAATAGAAATACACTTCTCGGGGGTGTATGCTTGGGAAAACCGGGCACTGAAACGGTCTAATAGGGGTCTCCGTTTATACAAACGGTCAAAATGGGGTCATCTCGGGGTGGGCACGGCTCATTATCAGTATAATGTGAGAAGCGAAGTATTGCCTCATTTATTTATTTTTTTAGGTTCCAGTTCAGTTCTGAAGTTGCTTTGAGGGGCCCATATATTAGAAACCCCTATCAAACACCCCATTTTAGAAACTAGACCCCTCAAAGTATTCACAACAGCATATAGAAAGTTTATGAACCCTTTAGGTGTTTCACAGAAATTTAGAGCAAAGTAGAGGTGACATTTACTTTTTTTTTTTTTGTCAGAAAATCCTCTTTATACCATTTTTTTTATAACACAAAAGGATTTATCAGAGAAACACAACTTAATACGTATTGCCCAGATTCTGCCGTTTTGAGAAATATCCCACACGTGGCCCTAGGGCGGTAATGGACGGAAGCAGCGGCCTCCGAAGCAAAAGAACACCTAGTGGATTTTGAGCCCTCTTTTTTATTAGGCACCATGTCCGGTTTGAAGAGGTCTTGTGGTGCCAAAACAGTGGAAAACCCCCAAAAGTGACCCCAATTTGGAAACTAGAGACCTTGAGGAATCCATTGCAGTTTTCATGTCATGCATGCGACTTTTTGATCAGTTTTTATTCTATTTTTATGTGGCGCGGTGACTAAAAAACCGCAATTCTGCTATTGTTTTTTTGTTCTATTTTTTTCACAGCGTTCACCGTGCGCTATAAATGACACATTCACTTTATTCTGCGGGGCGATACGATTACGGCAATACCAGATGTTTATAGTTTTTTTATGTCTTATGGCGTTTGCACAATAAAATACGTTTTGTAAACAATCATTCACTTTTTGTGTTACCTTATTCTAAGAGCCAGAACGTTTTTATTTTTCCTTCAAAAAAGCCGTGCGAGGACTTATTTTTTGCGTAACGAACTGTAGTTTCGATCAGTACCATTTTTCGGTACATGCGACTTTTTGATCTCTTTTTATTCCATTTTTTGGGAGGTGAAGTGACCAAACAATTGTGATTGTGGTGCGGTTTATTATTTTTTTTTTTTACGGCGTTCACCGCGCGGGATAAATAATGAAATAATTTTGTAGTTCAGGCCGTTACGGACGCGGCGATACCAATTATGTATAGTTTATTTGTTTATTTATTTTAATAATAAAGACTGACAAGGGAAAAAGGGGGATTTTTACTTTTATTACTTTTAAAACTTTTATTTTCTTATTTTTACACAACTTTTTTTAACTTTTTTTTTACTTTTTTACTTTGTCCCATTAGGGGACTTGAGGGCAGGAGGTCCTGATCGCTATTCTAATACACTGCACTACATGCGTAGTGCAGTGTATTAGAACTGTCAGCTACTCACTGACAGCAAGCATAGTGGGTCCTGACTCTGTCAGGACCCACTAGGCTTCCGTCTATGGCATAGCCGGACGCCATTTTTTGGTGTCCGGTTGCCATAGTCACCATCGCCGGCCGCTATCGTGTAGCAGGCCGGCGATGGCGGATTAACCCCTAAGAAGCCGCGATCGCTATTGAACGCGGCTTCTGAGGGGTTAAATCTGCGGGGACCACCGCGATCGGTCCCGGCACATTGAGCAGTGATAGTCTGCTGTCGGAAACAGCAGCTATCACAGCTCATGCACGCGCCCCGCGCGAACGGCGCCGTGTTTACTCCATGACATACTATTATGTCATGGAGCGCGAACGATGCACTTACCATGACATAATAGTATGTCCTGGAGCGTTAAGGGGTTAAGCTTACTGGTCTATAATTACCCGGGGAAGACCTAGAGCCCTTTTTGAAAATAGGCACCACATTTGCGCTGCGCCAGTCCCTTGCACTATACCAGTCACTAGAGATTCTCTGAATATTATGAAAAAGGGGGACAGAAATAACTGAACTAAGCTCTTTAAGAATTCTAGGGTGTAACCCATCTGGTCCCGGGGCCTTGTGCACATTTATTTTATTTAATTTAGCTTGGACCATATTTACATTCATCCAATTCAGTATATCAACTGATATATTAACAGCACTGGCACCGGTTCTGGGGATGTATTTATGTACTGGTTCTGGAGCTGTATATTTGTACTGAGCTTGCTTCTGGAGCTGTAATTATATATGATATATTTATAATAACAAAATTGCAGGGCAGATGGAATTGTTTTCAATTCATTGTATATTTTATGAGAACCTGTCTGGTAGTTTTAACCGCTTGAACTGCCACCATGCCGTAATACATGACCTGACAATATTTCCAAATGTAGTTTTTTTCAGATTTTTTTTTTTAGATGGTCTTTTAAAACGGTGCACACTATATGCTAATTACTCATTAAGGGGTCATGGGGCGGTGCCGCTATCCTGAAGAGTCACATTGCCTCCAAACCCACCTTTCCATGTTTGATTGACATCCCGCTCTCTGATACAACTTTCTCTGACTACTTGGGGCGCTGTGTGGCACTATACACAAGGGGGCGCTGTGTGGCACCATACACAAGGGGGCGCTGTGTGGCACCGTACGCGAGGGGGCGCTGTGTGGCACCGTACGCGAGGGGGCGCTGTGTGGCACCGCTAAGGGGGGGGGGGTCTGTGTGGCACTACTAAGGGGGAGGGCTGTGGCTCAATCTACAGTTGGCTGTGTGTGGCGCAATCTGAAGGGGTCTGTGTGTGGCGCAATCTGAAGGGGTCTGTGTGTGGCACTATCTTCTAAGGGGGGCTGTGTGCCACTATATACAGGGGGGCTGTGTGGCTCTATCTACAAGGGTGAGTTGGGGGCACTATCTACAAGTGCGGTGTGACACTCTACAGGCGGGGCTGTATAGCACTGCCTTCAGGGGGGCTCTGTAGCACAATCTGCTGGGGGCACTATCTATAAGGGGGGCTGCATGTGGCACCTGGGGGGGGGGGCCCAGTCAGGAGTTTGCTATGGGGCCCAGTCTTTCCTAGTTACTCCCCTGCATATGTGGATCATATCACTAATCACTCAAGATGTCTTTGTTGCACCAATATTTCACATAGAAACAATAACCTACTAACTCTTGAAACTTTCCCAATTAAATAGGCTCTGTCACCAGATTCTCAAATCCCTATCTCCTATTGCATGTGATCAGCGCTGCAATGTAGATAACAGTAACGTTTAGTTTTTTTGGCCAAGTTATGAGCTATTTTATATATATATATATATATATATGCAAATGAGCTTTGAAATGGACAATTGGGCGTTTTTTTTCCGTTATGTCCAACTGGGCGTGTATTGTGTTTTTAACTGGGCGTGTTTACGTGTATGACGCTGACCAATCAGTGACAAGTCAGCGTCATACACTCGTCTCCATTGATTTACACAGCAGCGATGTGCAGCCGCATACACAGAGATTAACCTTAATCAAGTGTCCTGATAATGAATACACATGAAATCCAGCCTGGACGTCGTGTATTCAGAATCCTGACACTTCTGAATCTTTTCTGTGAGATTCCAGCAAGGGAAACGAAATCTCACGAGCAAACTTACAAACTTACAAAATCAGCAAGGGATCAAATACTTATTTCCTTCACTGTATATACATCAATATATTAAACTGTAGGTAATTTTATGAGCAAAAAATATTTTCATTTACGCCCTATGCACATAGCCGTGCCTGTAATCACGGCCCGCAATTGCGGGCAGGGCCAGCTGCTGACGGCCGCCCACATTTTCGGGCCGTTCTCCCATACAAAGTATGGGAGCACGGCCCGTAAAAGACGAAAAAATACACATGCTCCGTATTTCCCGGCACAGTTCTACGTCACGGACACCCATCCGTAGCGATACGGAAGGTGTCCACGGCCAATAGAACTGAATAGGTCCGTAATTGCGGACCATATTGCCGGTCCGCGATTACGGAGAATTTTTACGGTCGTGTGCATGTATATAGCACCCTGTATATAGGGCCTAAGATTTATAATTTAGGCTGTTTTTTCATATGAAATACACGCACATTATGATTCTGCATTATATATTCTACAAATATATCATATACCTATATATCCATATTTATGTATACTCCTTTTAAATATGTCACACACTTACTATGCGTTATTGCTGACTAGTCCATTCTTTATGCCCCTTTTTTTACTATGCGTTTTATCCCTAACATATGTATATATTTATATGTTTATAATCATATATTTACCTATTATATTATTGCTCCTTCGGGAGTATCATCTTATGAAATACGATGAACTGATTTTAACTGTATCACATATTCCCCTTTTTGTCCCTTTCCGTCTTATGCTCCTTGTGTATAAAACTCTTTGCGCTCCAGCGCATTGTCATCTTAAAGCTATGCGCACTGCCGACTATTTGTTGAATCTTACCTCATGCTCCATATTATTTATTTATGTATTTCATTGTATCTACCTATACTAGGTTTGTTATGCATTTCCTTGCCCACTATGTTTATTGTAACATTTGATTGGTCTTCCCATTTGCTTGTTACTTTCATTCTCTGAACTCGTATAACGTCAGACAACCGTTTAACTTTTTTTTTTATTTTTTTTTTAAAACACCAGAAGTCAGTTTTTTGGCCTGCTGAAGATGCTGGTACGACATAGAAATGCGTAGCCACAATACAGTCATTTCTATATTACCGCTGTCTGGATCTTGGTTGATGTCGGCAGCGCTACTTTTGTGTCTATATTTTTAACCTCTGAACTCTGGCTAGCCTTGGTCCCACAGGGGCTTTGGAAATATAACATGGCACCCAAAAACCAATCCAGCAAAATCTGCACTCCAAAAGCCACATTTTGCTTCTTACCTTCTGAGCCCTGCCATGTACCTAAACAGCAGTTTATGACCACATAAAACGTTGCAGGACTTTTTCTCCTTTATTACTAGTGGAATTATTATTGTTTTTTTGGCTAAAACTGCATCGTATTGGAAAAAGAAACGACTGTAAATATTTCATTTTCACGTCCAAATTCTAATAAAATCTATGAAACACCTGTAGGGTCAAAATGCTCACTATACTCCAAGAAAGACCCCATTTTGGAAAATACACCCACAAGGAATGAATCTAGGAGTGTTTCCTCTGTTTTGGCACCACAAGACCTCTTCAAACCTGACATGGTGCCTAAAATATAATCTAATAAAAAGAAGGCCCCAAAATCCACTAGGATTTGATTCTGAGTCCTGTGTTTCAGTCCATTGGCACACAAGAGCCACAATTGGGATATTTCTAAAAACTGTTTAATCTGGGCAATAAATATTGATTTGTGTTTCTCTGGTAAAACCTTCTGTGTTACAGAACAAAAATGGATTAAAATGGAATTTCTGCAACAAAAAAAAGTTAATTTCACCTTCACTTTGCTTTAATTCCTGTGAAACTCCTAAATAGTTAAGAAACTTTTTAAGTGCTGTTTTGAATACTTTGTAGGCGCCTCAAAGCCACTTCAGAATTGTACTGGTCGCTTAAAAAATAGGCTTTTAAATTTTTCTTGAAAATGTTAGACATTTCTGCTAAAATGATAGTCTTGTAACGTGGTAGAAAAATAAATGGACGTTCAAAAAATGGTGCAAATATAAGGTAGATGTATTGGAAATGTTAATTCGTAACAAATGCTAATTTTCTATAAATTTTGGTGTTTATTACGAATTACCGCTGAATATGTCGACCACCTTCTACCTCTGACATAAAGTACAATGTGTCACGAGAACAATTTCAGAAATGCTCAGGTAGGTAAAAGCATTCCAAACTTATTGCCACATAAAGTGACGCGTCCGATTTGAAAAATGATGCTCTTTCAGGAAGTCCAAAATACTGATCACTCTTTTTTCCACTTTTTTGAAGGCAGGGTGACCATGTATTGCAGTATGTTATGCTTTTTGCTGTCTCCTAGGAACACCAACTGCCATGACAATCCATGTGTACCCAGCAATCGCATCACGTAGAGGAGGGATTGGGGGTGCAATGGGCTAACAGTGGTGGCTTAGATGCAGTATCTAAACGGTTTAACTGGCCGGGAGACGGCTGTAATAGCCCGCTCTTTTCTTCCCCCCCAGACCAACTTACGTCAAATGTCGGGAAGGTGTTAAAAGCAATGTACACCTTATGAAGCAAAAAGATATATTTTTTTTATTAAATCAACGTTTCAAGTGATTTGAAAACCACTTTTAAATTGACTTATGTTTTTTTTTTTTTTTGTTTTTTTTTTTTTAAAAAAAAGTAACTTTTTAATGGACAGCTTCTGTGTATCCTGTATACATAGCTGTGTTGTTCCGTCATAGCTGATTGTCAGTTCAGCTGAAAGCTGGACCTACGTGTCAGACGGCTAATAATGATCGTATTTAAATTAATCAACCAGCTGAAAGGATCAGCTTTCAGCCAAGCTCTTCAGCTCAGTGGAATGGACGGCCACGGCTTTAAAGTGGTTATCCAGGCATGAGGCAGTTTTTCATACGGATGACTTATCCACAGGATAGGTCATTAGTATATGATCAGTGGGGGGTCAGACTCCCGGACCCCACACCGATCAGCTGTTCCTGCTGCCTCAGGGCACCGGGAGTTCTCACACTTGCCTGAGGAAGACACCTGTTCAGTGTTGAAACGTGTAGCCCTATGAAATACAACAACTCTTTTAAAAGGATTCCAGTCTGTCCTTCATCCTCCAGCACCCAGATATCCTTGTTTTTCTAACTTTATCTATTCTTCTTATTGCGGATGCTTTTATGCACAAACTACCAAATATGAGCTGCA
This sequence comes from Rhinoderma darwinii, assembly GCF_050947455.1. NCBI lineage: Eukaryota > Metazoa > Chordata > Amphibia > Anura > Rhinodermatidae > Rhinoderma > Rhinoderma darwinii. The sequence continues at coordinate 183,023,692 of NC_134689.1, read as the reverse complement.
GCTGGCCTTAAACTGCTCAAAGCTACTTTACAGAGCTGTGCTTGTTATTAGCACATCTCTCCCAGGCGAGTAGTTATATCTTTTCTCTGTCCATTCTCAACATACCAAAAGGTTTCTTCACTATGAAGCACCATGTTGTTTTTTTCTTAAACAGGTTTGCAGGTATATAACAGGTAAATAATAGGTTATTGAGGAGCAGAAATTATAAAGTACTAGCAGAGTTACCCGGCACGGGTCCATTTGTTGTGTGTGGTTAAAAACTTTGTTTCCTGCTGATTTGAAGCCAACATATCCAATAAAGTAAACCTTTTACTACAAATTATAAACCGAAGTGGTGAATATGGGACGGTTAATCTTTTGTAAATTAAAACATCAGCCATGCGCACAACCTGTCGACAGTGTGCACTTTGACCTTTTTAAGACTGCAGTCGTCCCTCAGTCTACTGGGGAGTTTCATCAGTTTTCAGTTGACTGTGACGTATTTGGTCACAATGGAGATGGGCTTGGGTCTGCTGAGAGGTTTCAGCAGCTCGGGCAGCAGCCATGCACTTTGCTGCAGGAGTCTTTCGTCCAAGTGCAGGGTTTCTTTTTGAACGCATGACTGGTCTGAAAGGGGTTCAATTTATGAGAATGCTGAAATCCAGTATAGGTACAGTCAGTTGATGGCAAGTAAAGAAAGATGGTTGGGTTGTTATGGAAACTCGATGTAAAACAAAAATGGCTGGGTTGTTATGGGAATCTGGTGTAAAACGGTGTATGTCAGTGAGGCCAAGAATGAAGAACCTGCGTGCTTCTATTCGCTGATATGGGTCATCTGATGTGATATGGAGGAGGACCCTTGATGTGGTAGCCATTGGTGCCATATTTGCTTTTGAGTTGCAATTTTTTATAATTATGTTGAATGGTCCTATACAGCTGAAAACCGGTGTTAAACCTTCGAAAGCGCCAGATTTACTTATGTGCTAAATTAGGTGCAGATTTGTCCAGTCGTTAGACCGTGCATAACAACAGACAACAGAAATTCATTTTATATATATATATATATATATATATATATATAATTAATACTATAGAAAATGTACCCGGGGCTGCCCTGGTATAACGTGTCAGTCTGTTTCTGTGTTCATTGGATTTGGTCCAAGGGGGCCCAGAAGTCTTTATTGGTTTACTGGGGAAATCGCTAGTAGCCCTAAATACCCCGGCAGTTATACTCTGTTTATTTCAGTTTTAACGTCCTAAATGCCGAACAGCTAAACTGGTAGGAAATTGAGTCATAAGACTGTGACCGAGCCTGTTGGTTAACAACATTGGCAGTTTTATTACCAGTTGGCCATAGATTATGGTTGGATCATAATTGAAAACCGCATCATGCATGAAAGCCCACTCATTAGCACGCTGAACATGATGTGCTCTATCAGCTTGCTGACTGGCCTGGGTTCGGGCAGGGGTGTCTGCGCTTCTGAGAGCCACCTATCTGATCTGTTGCTGAGAGAGCCTGAGTTTGCTGAGGAGTTTCAGCAGCTTGAGCAGCAGTATCACTCATTTGATCAGCTTGCAGTTGGGCAAGAGGAGTTTCTGCAGCTAGTAATGCAGTTTTCCCCCTGGTCATCAGTAATCTGGTTCCTATGGGTAACTCCTCCTCTGTACCTTCACATCTACAGTTATCTTGTAAAGTGCACTACCTGCTACTGCTGGGCAAAAACTTTTTTACTATAAGGGTATGTTCACACGGCCAAATTTCAGACGTATACGAGGCGTATTATGCCTCGTTTTACGTCTGAAAATATGGCTACAATACGTCGGCAAACATCTGCCCATTCATTTGAATGGGTTTGCCGACGTACTGTGCAGACGACCTGTTATTTACGAGTCGTCGTTTGACAGCTGTCAAACGACGACCCGTAAATTTACTGCCTCGGCAAAGAAGTGCAGGGCACTTCTTTGCCACGTAATTTGAGCCGTTCTTCATTGAAATCAATGAAGCACGGCTCAAGGTTTACGAGCGTCTCAGTCGCCTCGTAAATTACGAGGAGGAGCTTTTACGTGTGAAACGAGGCAGCTGTTAACAGTCTGTCTTTTCACACGTAACTGCCTCTCAGCGTGTGAACATACCCTTAAACTGAATGTCTGTATTTGCTTTTATAGTATTGGATCGTGATCATGTGATAATGGCTGATAACAGATGACAACAGCAAGGTCGGGACCCTTGCAAAAACCTTCCTGAACACCCAATGTACCTATGTTCCAAATTTGAGTTCCAATAGTTCAGGTGTTTTTATGCCTATAGAGGACGACAAACAGACATTCGCTATAATGGCTGATAACCGAGAACAACGGCAAGGTTGGGACATTTACGAAAACCTTCCCGGACACCCGCTGCACCTATGTGCCACATTTGGGCTCAAATGGTTCAGGCGTTTGGATCCCTCTTAGGGCTGTGCAATTAATGGACAAATAATCAAGATCGAAATTCAGCGCAATTAATCAACATCATCTTGCGAATTTCGGACTTATCAAATATTTTCTCCTGGTTTACACTGTATCTGCATCTTCAGGACACAGATGCAGTTGAACCCAATGGTAAGTAGGGGACCGTAAGGTCCCTTCTCTACCATTCACTATGTATCGCTGAATTCGATGGAGTGACATCATTTCGCCGACCTGTACAAATCAGAGGAGCAGAGGGATCTCCTCCACTAGTCATTGGAACGGGGTTAGGTAAGTGTATATTTTTATCAGGCACTATTGAGGGCAGCTATGGGGGCATTACACTGTGTGAGGGCATCTATAGGGGCATTATACTGCGTGGAAGTCCGTTATGGGGGCATTATACTATGTAGAGGCAGCTATCGGGGCATTATACTTTGGGGAGGGCAGTTATTGGGGCATTATACTGTGGGGAGGGCAGTTATTGGGGCATTATACGGTGTGGAGGGCAGTTATGGGGAAATTATACTGTGTTGAGGGCCATTATGGGGGGCATTATATGGTATGGAAGACAGTGTGGTGGCAGCTATGGGGGGCATTATACTGTGTGGTCAGTTATAGGGGCATTATAATTTGTAGGGGCAGCTATGGGGCATTATTCTGTGTGGGGAGCACTATGGGACAATATACTATGTGGGGGCAGTGTCAGGGGGTATATTATATACAATAGTATACAGCAGGCTCAGGAGATAAATATTAATTTAATGGCGTAGCATGCAAATAGGGACGTGGCATGCAAAAAGGTGTAGCCTAAATAATCATTCACTTTTATAATATAGAATAGCAGAGTTCCCCGGCTTCACACTGGTCCATTTGTTTGTTGTTTGTGTGTGTGTGGTTAAAAACTTAATTTCCTACTGATATGAAGCCGACATATATCCAATAAAGTCCAAGTGCAGGGTTCCTGTTTGGAGGCATGACTGGTCTGAAAGGGGTTCATTTTATGAGAATGCTGAAATCCATGGGCTTGGTTCTATTGAGAGATTTCAACAGCTCGGGCAGCAGCCATGCGCTTTGCAAAACGTGTCTTTCGTCTAAGTGCAGGGTTCCTTTTTGGAGACATGACTGGTATGAAAGTGTTTCAATTTTGAGAATGCTCAAATACAGTATAGGTACAGTTTGTTTACGGCAGGTGACACGTCGAGTAAAGAAAAATGGCTTAGTTATTATGGAAACCTGGTCTAAAACTGTGTATGTGAGTGAGGCTAAGAATGAGGGACCTGCGACCCTCTATTGGATAATACAGGTCATGTGATATGGAGGAAGGTCCTTGATGTGGAGGCCAGTGGTGTCATATTTGCTTTTGTGCATAAGTCGAGAACGGTAGGTCCCAGAGAGCTGAAACCCAACAAGACAACAGAAATTTTATTTTTATATATATATCCCCTTAGTGAACACCAATATGCCTTTTCACAGCGGTCACTAAGGGGTGTCTGTGCAGGCTGGAGGGGGCTTCTGCTCCAACGGCAGCGATCGAAGTTTACTTGGATCACGGCCGTTTAACCTGTTAAATGTTGCGGTCAATAGCATCCCTCTCTCACACATCGGCGGCCCGGAAATACAATCGTGCGCGGGTGTCATCGCAGCCGGGGGCCTAATAAAGGCCCCCAGGCCTTCTCTAGCTGTATGCCTATTAAGGCGTGCCAGAGGCACATCCTAATTGATTGCCTGTCAGGTTTAGGCTGGGTTCACAAGAGGTGTAAACGAGGCGTATTATGCCTCGATTTACGCCTGAAAATACGGCTACAATACGTCGGCAAACATCTGCCCGTTCATTTGAATGGGTTTGCTGACGTACTGTGCCGACGACCTGTAATTTTACGCGTCGCTGTCAAAAGATGGCGCGTAAAAGAACAGCCTCGGCAAAGAAGTGCAGGACACTTCTTTGAACAGCTCCAAATTACGGCCGTCAAAGACGCCTCGCAAAATGCGAGTACTTGCAATTACGTCTGAAATGACGGAACGGTTTTCTCCTGAAAACAGCTTCGTAATTTCAGCCGTAAATGTAGTTAGCGTGTGCACATACCCTTACACTGACAGGCAAAAATGCTTTGGTATACCAAATATACCAAAGCATTATATCTGCGATCTAAAGATCGCATAGTGAAGTCCTCTAGTGGGACTAAAAAATTAAGTAATTAATGTTTACAAATTACCGTAAAAAAAAAAAATATATTTCTTTCCATTAACACCTAGGAACACCACGACGCAAATGTACGTTTTTGTGGCCAGTGTCTTAGCATTAGGGCTTATTCAGACGAACGTGATATACGTCCGTGGCACGGACCTATATTAGTCTATGGGGCCGTGCAGACATGTGCGTGATTTTTACGCAGCGTTAGTCCGCTGCGTAAAAGTCACGACATGTCCGTTCTTTGAGCGTTTTGTCGCGCATCACACACCCATTGAAGTCAATGGGTGCGTGAAAACCACGCATGCCACACGGAAGCACTTCCATGCAAACTGCGTGATTCGCGCAACAGCTGTGAAAAGGATGAATGAAAACCGAAAAGCACCACGTGCTTTTCTGTTTACAAACATCCAAATGGAGTGTCATAATGATGGCGGCTGCGCGAAAAGCACGCAGACGCGCATCATATGCTACTGCCACACGGAGCTGTTAAGTGCCTTTTGCGCAGGCAAAACGCCACGTTTTTTGCGTGCACAAAAAGCACACGCTCGAGTGAATCCAGCCTTACTGTGCGTCGGCGACAGTGTGCACTGGGAACCAGGAGGCCAGCTGTCCCCGACAGCTTACATTCCACTGTTGCCGATCAGCTGCTCATTTCCGCTGATTTCGGCAATTAACCCCTTAAGTGCGGTGATCGATTGCAATCGCCGCATTTTAGTGGTTTCTATCACATCGTTAGACCTCACAATGAAATCGTGAGGTTTGCAGATGGCTAGCATGGCGACCGGAGGCCAAGTAACGGCCTCCGTGTCTGCCATGTACGGAAGCCTATCAGGACCAGCCTCCTGATTGGCTTCCTGTCAGAGTGACAGGAAGTCACTGTGTTGTTCCCAATGCACACTGTCGGTGACAGGGCATCGGGAACCGGGAGGTCAGCTATCCACGACAGCGGACATTCCACTGTTACCAATCAGTGGCTCATCACCGCTGATTTCGGCAATTAACCCTTTAAATGCGGTGCTCGATTGCAATCGCCGCATTGAAGGGGTTTGTAGCACATCAGCAGCCCCCATGCAATTGTGGGGGGTTGCTGATGCTTGTGATGCCATGTATGGAAGCCTATGAGGACCAGCCTCTGTAGACTTACTGTCAGAGTGACTGTGACGTCACACTAACAGTTGGAATACATTACACTACTAGGTAGTGTAATGTATTCTAGCAGCGATCAGAGCTGCAAGTAAAATAAAGTGTAAAAAGTAAAAAAAAATTAAGAAAAAAGTTAATACAAATGTTTTACAAAAGTGTAATGTTTTCATTTTTTTTCCTATAATAAGAGACTTACTATAGGAAAAATTCTCTTTTATTTTTAAACAGTACACATGTTTAGTATCACCGCATTTGTAACGACCCAAACTATAAACTATAACGCCGCAAAAAAAGTAAACGAAAAACAAAGCCAGAATCACTATTTTTTGGTCACCACCCCTCCCAAAATATAGAATAAAAAGTGATCATTAAGTCGCATGTACCCCCAAAATAGTATCAATAAAAACTACAACCCGTCCTGCAAAAAAACAAGCCCATACACTGCTTTTTTGACTGAAGAATAAAAAAGTTATGGCTCTCAGAATATGATGGCACAGAAAATGTATTCTTTTATAAACAATTTATTGTGCAAACGCTGCAAAACATAAAAAAACAATATACATATGGTATTGCTGTAATCGTACCGACCCGCAGAATAAAGTAAAACTGGAATTTAAAATGCCAAAATCACTGTTTTTTGGTCACCTTCGCTCTAAATAAAAATTTAATAAAATTTGGTATCACCGTTATCGTATTGAGACGCAGAATAAAGTTAAGTTGTTTTTAACGCGCGGTGAAAGACGTAAAAGCAAAAACAAAAAAAATGGACGAATCATTTATATGGTACTTTAAATGGTGTCAATAGAAACTACAACTCCTCCCGCAAGAAAAATAAGCCCTCACACTGCTCCATTGACAGAAAAATAAAAAAGTTATGGCTCTTGGATGGTGGGAAGTGAAAAATGAAAATGCAAAAAAGGATCAGTCATGAAAGGATTAATTGATTTCTAATAAAAATAAAAAAAACATTTATGATCACATATGGGGTTGCCATACCCCGGAGAAATTGCTTTACAAATGTTGGGCAGCTTTTTATCTTTTATCCCTTGCAAAAGTTAAAAAATGTAACATTTTAGTGGACAAAAAATGTTATTAATTTTCACGGCCTAATTCCACTAAATTATGCAAAATAAACCTGTGTGGTCAAAATTCTAAGTATACCCCTAGCAAAATTTCTTGAGGGGTGCAGTTTCCAAAATGGGGTCAATTTTGTTGGGTTTCCACTCTTTTGGTCCCTCACACCTTTCCTTTTGAGCCTTGCTGTGTGTCCAAACATCCGTTTATGACCATAAATCGGATTTATTGCCATAATCGGGAGAAATTGCTTTACAAATGTTCCATTGCTTTTTCTCCTTTATTCCTTGTAAAAATGAAAAAATTCTATGTTTTAGCAGAAAAAAAAGTTGATTTTCATCTTCACAGACTAATTCCACTAAATACTTCAAAAAAACTGTGGGGTCAAAATGCTAACTATACACCTAGAAAAACACCTTGAGGGGTGTAGTTTCCAAAATGGGGACACATTTAGGGGGTTTCGAATGTTAAGGCACCACAAGACCTCTTCAAACCTGACATGGTGCCTAAAATATATTCCTAAAAAAGGAACCTGAAGCCGGTGTTTCAGTACATTAGCACACTAGGGCCACATGTGGTATATATCTAAACTGCAGAATCTGGGCAATAAATATTGAGTTGCGTTTCTCTGGTAAAACCTTCTGCATTACAGAAATTTTTTTATTCCGAATGAATTTCGGCAAAAAAAAAAATTACATTTTAAAATTTACCCTCTACTTTGCTTTATTTCCTGTGAAACGCCTAAAGTGTTAAACTTTTTGAATGCTGTTTTGAATACTTTGAGGGGTGCAGTTTTTAAAATGGGGTGATTTATGGGGACTTTCTAATATATTAGGCCCTCAAAGCCACTTCACAATTGAACTCATCCCTAAAAAAATAACCTTTTGAAATTTTCTTGAAAATGTGTGAAATTGCTGCTAAAGTTCTAAACCTTGTAACGCCATAGAAAAAGAAAAGGACTTTAAAAAAAATAATGCAAACCTAAAGTGGACAAATGGGGGATGTGAAATGGTAACTATTTTGTGTGGTATTACTATGTGTTTTACAAGTAGATACATTTAAATTTAGAAAAATACTAATTTTTGCACATTTTCTCGCAAGTAAATATTGAATTTATCGACCAAATTTTTTCACTAACAAAGTACAATATGTCAAGAGAAAACGTTATCAAAATCCCTTGGATAGGTTAAAGCATTCCAAAGTTATTACCACATAAAGCGACACAAAAAAATCATCTGTGTCCACAAGGCAAAAACAGGCTGCGTCCTAAAGGGGTTAACAACATGACATCTCCTAGGGACAGACAGACATTTTATAAATCCTGTAGAGACCGTAAATACACGCACAGTGAAGCAGTTGTTTATTTAAAGGGTTAATAGGGTATTCCACTCAGACTAAGTGGTACCATATCGCTAGGTTGGATCCCCACTTATCATAAAACTAATGGACAAAGGCCCATTAAGCATTTTCTCTGCACATCGCAGCTGCTATTCAGTTGCTGTGTAGAGAACTCAATCTCTGCATCATTCAAGTAAGATTCAGTACCTGCACAGAGACTGGACGGCCGTAGCAATGTGGAGGCAAATATTCAGGAGAATGGTCCCATGATTTTAACGATCTGACCCCCACCGAACAGCAAGTGAGTTCATAGCCTGACATTGTGGCGTCACTTGCTTTCACTGTCCTATCCTTTTAATATTGTTTCATTTATTTTGACATTGACCCCTGTATGTAGTGTTGAAAGAAGACCATAAATATGTATGCATTTTTTTAAAATAAAAAACATATACACACACAGCCATAACATTAGGCAAGTGGTTAAAGTTCCATAAGCTATTTTTTTCTATCTTTCGGGGGGCTTCGGATCAGTTGGCTATCCTCTTGCACCTGGGATTGACGACCACAGTGCTAAGTACTTTATATTTTTTATTATATGTATTATATATTTTAACTTTCTCCCCTTAACTTTATTATTAGGTGGTCTTGGAGTGGGATTCTTCTCAAAACTTTTCTACGGTTTGTGAAGACATTTTGATAAGCGTTAAAGATATGAATAAAGAAGTCTGCAGACTTCAAGATCTGTTAAATAAGGTTTGTATGTGTCTCCTGTCCTGTGGATCTTGTTGGTTTTTCTCTGTTGAAGCAAAGTGAAGATGCATACTCCAATGTATGAAAAAGTATTATTTATTAGAAGAAACGTGAATGTGACAGAGGTAGAAGGTGGGAAAGTTAAGACTTGGTGTTAGCACCAAATCATTCACTTATAAACCAACAACACAGTGACAAGCTCTTGTCAAGAAGGGTCACTTTGAGTAATGGGATGGATGGGAAGAAGTGACAGGATAGGATTCCGAAAATTGAGCACTAGTGTCAGAAAGGAATTTTTTGCTGAATGATGCCATGTGGAAGTTACACAGCAAGAGAAGTTGCAACACAGTATCCTGTAATTCTGGAATTGAAATGAGTATAAAAATACATCAGGGATAACCAGGGGTTATAAATATTGTCCTGCAAATAAGACATACTTATGACCTCCTGGTTAACAAAATAAATAGAACGAAGAGCAGCACAAAATGTATTAAGTAAGCCCACACAAGCTGTAATGGAAGACTTTTTCATCTTTCTTAGGAAATGTAAACTGCAAAGCTAAACTAACATTTCCAAAAATAATAAAACTTGGGAATCTTATTCATAAACTCAGATTTTGATTTATACAATCTTCTACTGGACACACTTACAGATTCCTGGCTTCACAGAATGTTTTCAGATTTCATAGGTCTTAAACATTTACTTAGTACATTGTCAATGTAGCCAACATGTTTATGAAGAGAATATATTGTAACAAGGACTTTTTCTTTGGAGGGAGGATCACTTATTTTGAAATTTTATTGCTAAATTACTATAAAAGAGGCAGTCAAGCACATAGAGCCGTGTGCAGGGTTGCCATCTGGAATTTCTGGGCCCCATACTGCCCCCGCCCCCCCCCCCCTCATTATCGGGAGGGGGGGTGAAATGTAAAGGGGTGGGAGGTAGGGCACAGTGAACAGCAAACTAGCAGGGTTTCTTTGGAGGGGCAGAGCAGAAACAGGAGGCAGGGTGTCTGAGAGCAAACGGGAGAGACTAAGTGCCAAGGCTGGGTGAACTGAAAGTAGCAGTGGTGGCCAAGGGGGAGACGCAACCTCACGGGCTCAGTGGAGTGACAGGGAAGAGAATGCGGCTCTGTGGGGGGAAAAAGGGAAACCTTGTGTGTGTGCAAGGAATCTGTCAGGGTGTATGGGGGGCAGCAACATAAACAAAAATCATTTCACAGAAGCTGTTGAAGTCCTATACACAGCAGATAGACAAGGAGACAACACTTCCAATGGATATCAGCTTTAATCACTCGTGTGACGTTTCAGTCCAACAGGACCTTTCTCAAGCATGCTTGGGAAAGGTCATATTGGGCTGAAACGGCGCACAGGTGATTAAAGCTGATATCCATTGGAAGTGCTGTCTCCTTGTCTATTCTTGTCTACCTGGTGTTGAGGACCGTGGACCAGGTCCTGTTGAGGCGTGTACCCATCTGTGGTATTTCTTTTTCTTGGCTATACACCGCAGAGTCACTCACCAAAATGATCTCCCACGGGCACGCATGTATGATGTTTTTGCATTCTCTTCGCACGCGGCACACACGTTATCTGTGTAAAAACCACACAACAACATTAATTCAGACACCAGACCTCTAAATAATTTCAGACCCCAAACAAGAAACAAATTCAGACCCTAGACCAGACCTGTTAAGGAATTCAGACACCTTTCTACCAGACGCCTACCTGTGGCCAGAGTTTAGCATTCAGACTTTTATCTACAGGGGGCTGTGTGTGGCGCTCTCTACAGGGGGCTGTGTGTGGCGCTCTCTACAGGGGGCTGTGTGTGGCGCTCTCTACAGGGGGCTGTGTGTGGCGCTCTCTACAGGGGGCTGTGTGTGGCGCTCTACAGGGGGCTGTGTGTGGCGCTCTCTACAGGGGGCTGTGTGTGGCGCTCTCTACAGGGGGCTGTGTGTGGCGCTCTCTACAGGGGGCTGTGTGTGGTGCTCTCTACAGGGGGCTGTGTGTGGCGCTCTCTACAGGGGGCTGTGTGTGGCGCTCTCTACAGGGGGCTGTGTGTGGCGCTCTCTACAGGGGGCTGTGTGTGGCGCTCTCTACAGGGGGCTGTGTGTGGCGCTCTCTACAGGGGGCTGTGTGTGGCGCTCTCTACAGGGGGCTGTGTGGCGCTCTCTACAGGGGGCTGTGTGGGGCGCTCTCTACAGGGGGCTGTGTGGGGCGCTCTGTACAGGGGGCTGTGTGGGGCGCTCTGTACAGTGGGCTGTGTGGGGCGCTCTGTACAGTGGGCTGTGTGGGGCGCTATCTACAGGGGGCTGGGTGGGGTGCTATTTACAAGGGTGTGGCGCTCTCTACGGGGGCTTTGTGGCGCTATCTACAGGGGATTCCAGTCCAGGAGGAGACCCTGACTTCACTGTCAATATATGGACAGTGACGTCAGGGGCTACCTCTAGGAGAGGAATCCCCGGCCAGAGAGTCGGCAACACTTCCGCTCCTGCAGGGGTGAATGGCAGAGCAGGAAGCCGATAGTTTCCTGCTCTGCCCTAATATTCAATTGTATCTCTATCCTGTGGACGCAGATACAAAATTAATATGGCAGTTGCTGGGACACGTCTGGGACAGTAATTTGCCGGGACTGTCTCTGTAGATTCCTGCCCCCATTATCATCTCCCTGCCCCTATTATCATCTAACTCAAACCTCCCCCCCCCCCCCATAGAAAGCAAAAATCGAACCCACCTCTGTATTAGTTTACACTGCATCATTTGATTCCATCACTAGCAGCAGCTCTATGATGACTCTTGTCTCCTGTGCTGTGTAACCAGAGGGAGAAGACCGGTTTATTGTCACATGTTACACAGTACAGGCGATAAGAGCCATTGTAGAGCTGATAGTAATACAATCTTATACTGCAGTGTTAAGCGTTAATAACAAAGGTGGGTAAGGGCCTGTTCACATCAGTGTTGGCTTTCCGTTGAGGGGTTCCGTCAACGGCGTCAGCCAACACTGATGTGAACTGCCCTTAGATATTTACTTTCTATGGGGGCAGGAGGAGATTTTTTGAGGAGACTCTGGGCAGCAGCAGCCGGACACAGACATCACTCAGTACTCACTGTGTCAGAAGAATGCTGCTTGACGTATCCTCTGAGGCTGATCACATAACTCCCGCTGCCATGTCGTCTCCACTCCTTTTCTCCACCCCACACGCTGTTGTGGAGGAGGAGGGATGGGCACATCTCACTCGCCTGCGGGCCCTTATGGTTTTACTCCCATGTAAAGAATAGGCCCCAGCTTCGTGATTGGACCGGTTCCTTTCATCAAAATTAAATCGTAAGGGCCCCACTGCCGAGGGTATATGAATTCTAGTGGCAGAGTGCTGGCCCACTTTTTTATTTATTTTTTAAAATGGCTTGGCCCCTGAATGCAGTACTGCCCTGATGGCATCCCTGGCCGTGTGTCTAGCAATATGGAAGCTATGCCCTCTAAACATATATTGAAATATAAATTTAGCAAAACTAATGGGGATGTTTCTCATCGGATACATATATACAGTTACAGCCTCATCTGTGCATGAATTTTTTACTATTTGAAAAAAAATATGTAGTTCACATATGGACCAACAGCTGAAATAATTCTATGATTGAGAACCATACCTCTTGCACTACACAAAAAAAATTATATATTTTTTATTTCTTTTTTCTAAAGTTCTCGAACACTTCATATTCTCTGACAATCTTTTCAAACTCTAAAAAACTGGATATGAATACATGAATTCCTTGCTTAGTATTGTGGATAAAGCTTTCTTCCTGCTCAGTAGTTCTAGTTCCATGTTCACCGCTGCTTAGCCCTGTGTGAAAATGAGATTTCAAGAATGGGCAGTGTCCCTAGATGACATGAAAAGTTTATTCTCAGGGAAGACTTTTTAAAAAGAAGCAGAGCAGCTGTTGTCCCTGGGGGAAGCTGCAGTTGGCCATACATTAACATTGCAAGGTAACATGGCAGCAATTCAAAATGAATGGTTGACCATGTAGTGCATGGATAATATCTGATAGAGTGGGAGCCGCTCTTGCAGAGAGACACTCAATTCTGGCTTGTAGATGGGGGTGCTAGACTTCCTCTGTGAAATCCATATTCCCCAAAATAGCATATGGAAAGGGAGTTTTCTTTGTAACAAAAGGTTAAAGGGGTTGTCCTAAAGAGAAACCAGTGTACAGTAACTTTATAGCACTTCCCATAATTTCATTGCATGACCTTAGTTTTTGTCTTTTTTACCTTTTAACTTAGGCATTTGTAACTTCGCAGTAGTGGGGCTTCTGGCCTGTGGAACGGTGTGCCATTGCATCTGTGGATTTTTTATTTTATTTGCTTTTATATTCCAAATACAATCTTTATTTTCTCTTGTAAATTTTTTTTTTATTATTAAAGCCGGATTCTTCTTTGTTTTTTGTGCCGTTTTTAACCACTTTTTTGGTGCGTTTATTTCTGCTTCCAGATGTTACGTTAAAGTCCATAGTCCAATATAAAATGTTTCATTTTTGTGGTCCGTGGTCTTCTTTTATTTTTTATAAATGCAACATGCTATGGGTGTGGCTTTTTTTCCAGATTCTTCCCTATGGGACTTTTAAAAATCCACAAAAAAGTTACGTAACAAAACCACTGGCGTTCTAGAAGTCTTTAGGCTCTTTTTTGCAATTCTACATACTATCAATTTAATACATTCCAGCAATAAGGCCTAGTTCACATCTGGATATTGAACTACTTTTAGTGCGTACGCTGGGAAAGCTACGGGCGTACATGCTAAATGTGTACTTAGGGCACTATTAGGGCTCTATTAGCCTGATGGAGGCCAAAAGAGTGTCGGGCTGGTATGCGTTAGTGTATCTTTTTTTCCAGGTATCAAATAGTTAACAGAATCCCGAAAAAAAAGTTATACTTCGTGGTTTACTTTTTTTTCTTCTTTTTTTTAACGTATGCCAATCCCCACAGGCATCCAGTTAACGGATATGTCATGGGCTGTTTAAAAGCTTATTGTGACGTATACGTTATGGATGTGTTAATAATCTGATGCCTAACAGTGGCATCTGTCACCCATAGACTATAATGGCATTTGTCACCATGGACTATAACACTATCCGTTATACGTCATGAACTCTCGTAACCCCAGTCCCTGACGTATCCGTTTAACGCATACTGGCAGTCTATGGGTATCTGTTAAAAGCATACGTCAGAAACTGAAGTTATGAGCGTTCATGACATCTGTTAAGTGGATACCATTATAGTATTTTGGTGACGAATGCCACTATTATGCATCCGCTTAACGTATCAGTCACCCTTATTCTCCCCTGATCCCAGTTCCTGATGTATCTGTTTAACAGATACTAATATAGTCTATGGGCATCTGTTTGTTTAACGTATGCGTTGGGAGCTTATCCCGGCATATACGTGAAATTTAGGCAAATAAACACAATTTTTTTATACAGCGCCAACATATTCCGCGGCACTTTACAATTTAGAGGGTTCATGTACAGACAATATCAGACATTACATAGTGACAAAATAATTAAAAATTCAAACTCGCAAGCGCTTACAATCTATGAGGGGAAGAAAGGTGACACAAAATGTAAAAAAGTGCTTGTTAAGTACAATGGTCCTCCATCTTTTATACATATGGGGTAGAACACACAAAGCTGCATAAGCCACTCACAAGCCAGTATCTGTGTATGACCGATATATAGTGCATTAGGGCACAAGTAGTAAGGGGGATACTGTGATACAGGCTCTGATGACTAATGTAAAAAGGTCAGATTAGAGAATGTCCTAGGCATGTCTAAAAATAAGGCATGTTTTTTAGTGAACACTTAAAACTGTGGCTGTTGGAAACTAATCTGATTGTCTGGGGTACCGCATTCCAGAGTACTGAAGACCGGTTAGTAATGAGTTACAGTAGTCAAGACGAGAGTGGATCAGTGCGACAATGAGAGTTTTGGCTGTTTCCAGAGTAAGAAAATTGTGGTTTCTGTAGATGATTTTGAGGTTGAAGATGACAGGAGCGTGTAAGGATTGAATGTGCAAAGTAAAGGAAAGATCTGACTCAAAAATAACCCCAAGAAAGTGGGCATGCTTTCTAGGAGTTATAGTAGTACTCCACAATGAGATGTAGACATCATGTTTAGGTAGGTTAGTATATGGTGGGAACATGACCTCCGTTTTAGTTAGAGAGAGGAACATGATGTTAGAGACAGCGGACAGACAATTACTGGTGTTTTGTGTAAGTGCAGGGATGATGTCATGGAAAGAAGCATATAATTGAGTGTCATCCGCGTAGAGATGGTACTAGTAAGAGATGTACATAGAGAAAAGAGAAGAGGACTTAGGACTGATCCCTGAGGAACCCCAACAGCAAGGGGAAGAAGTAGAACCAGAAAATGATACACTGAACAAGCAGTCGGAGAGATAGGAAGAAAATTGAGAGCAGTGTTCTTAAGGCCGGTAGAGTTTAGCATTTTGAGGAGGAGTTGGTTGGTCTACAGTGTCAAACGCTGCAGAGAGATCCAGAAGAATCAATAGAGAGTAATTATAGATAGATTTACCCATCAGGAGATAATTTGGAACTTTAGTAATGGCAGTTTCTGTGGAGTGTAGGGTACGGAAAGCAGACTGTAAGGCTATGTTTACACGCTTAACAAAAAACGGCCGTAACGCACACACACGCACGCACACACTACTGTGCAAAAGTTTTAGGCAGTTGTGGAAAAATGCCGCAAAGTAAGGGTATGTTCACACGCTTAACCAAAAACGTCTGAAAATACGGAGCTGTTCTCAAGGAAAAACAGCTCCTGATTTTTCAGACGTTTTTTAGCAACTTGCGTGTTTTGCGGCCGTTTTTGGAGCTGTTTTTCTATTGAGTCAATGGAAAAACTGCTCCAAAAATGGCTCAAGAGTTTACATGCACTTCTTTTTTACGGGGCGCCTTTTTACGCAACGTTTTTAAAAACCGCAGCGTAAAAAACGCCCCGTGGGAACGGAATGCCGTTTTTCCCATTTGAAATCAATGGGCAGATGTTTGGAGGCGTTCTTGTTACAATAGCGCCTGTCAAGGAATGGGATATATTAGTCAACAAATGAACAGTCAGTTCTTGAATTTAATGTGCTGGAAGCAGGAAAAATGTTTTATAGTTTTTTTTTGTTTTTTTTCAATTAACGAATTTCAAAGTAGATGAGCAGAAGAGAAATCTAAATCAAACTAATATTTGGTGTGACCACCCTCTGCTTTCAAAACGTCATCAATTCTTCTAGGTACATTTGCACAGTCATGGATTTTGTAGGATTATAGTCAGGTGTATGATTAACCAAATAGGTGATGATGATCATTTTCATATGTAGGTTGAAACAGTCATTAACTGTAACAGAAACAACTGTGTAGGAAACTTCAAATTGGGTGACGAACAGTCAAACTCTGCTACAAAGACGAGGTTGTGGAATACCGTTTCATGTCACAGGTCCACTATAGCAACAAGGTAGTTATACTGCATCATCAAGGTCTCTCCCAGGCAAAGAATTTAATGCAGACTGGGGTTCATGTGCTGTTTAAGCTCTTTTGAAGAAGCACAAAGAACTGGGCAGTGTTGTGGACCGTGGTCAGTCAAGTAAAGTTAGTGCAGCAGATCCGACACATTTTGCTTACTTCCCTTCTAAATCAGATGATGTCCAGCAGTAACATCAGCTTAGAACTGGCAGAAACCAGGTACACTACTGTTCGAAAAAGTCTATCTTCAGCGTAAAGATGAACAAGGAGCCCTGGAAGTGATGATATGGCCCGCACAGAGTCTTGATCTCAACATCGAGTCTCTCTAGGATTACATCAAGAAATCGATGGTTTTTAATGAAGCCTACATCCCACAGAAGATCTGTGGTTCGTTCTCCAAGATGTTTGGAACAACCTTCCTGTCGAGTACCTTAAAAAAAGTGCGTGCAGGTGTACCTAGAAGGATTGATGCTGTTTTGGAGACAAAGGGTGGTCACAACAAATATTGATTTGATTTAGATTTAGATTTCTCTTCTGTTCATCCACTTTGCATTTTGTTAATTTATAAAAAAAAAACAACAACTATTAACACCTCTACTTCTGAAAGCATTCTTAGGGTATATTCACACGGCTTATTTTCGGCCGTTTTTCGGGCCAAAAACGGCCAAAAAATCGTAGGCAGAACGCTTCCAAACATCTGCCCATTGATTTCAATGGGAAATACGGCGTTCTGTTCTGACGGGCCGTTTTTCAAGTCGGCCCCACAAAAAAACGTCCGGGAAAAAGAAGTGCATGTCACTTCTTGAGCCATTTTTGGAGCCGTTTTTCATAGACTATAGAAAAACAGCCCTAAAAAACGCCGCGAATATCGCGAGTTGCTAAAAAAAACTGCTCCGTATTTTCAGAAGTTTTTGGTTAAGCGTGTGCACATACCTTTACTTTGCGGCATTTTTCCACAACTGCGTAAAACTTTTGCACAGTAGTGTGTGTGTGTGTGTGTGTGTGTGTGTGTGTGTGTGTGTGTGTGTGTGTGTGTATGTATATGTATATATATATATATATATATATATATATATATATATATATAAAAAAATGTGTGTGTGCGTATAATATGTTTTTCTAAAAATGCGTGTTATTCAATAGTTTCGGAAAGACAATTTATAGTTTGCAGGCTTTAAGATTAAATGCAGTAGATGTATAATAAAGCATAGCCAACTATTCAATATTTTGAATTAAAAAAATGCAACAGTTAATCAGTTGGTTTGAGCAGATTACTATTTTTATTTTTTGCCACTGCATTCATTTTACAATTTTTAATTTATTTTTTGCCTTGAACGTAGTGTTTTGATATTTTAGCACATGCTGCAGATTTTGGTGAAGATTTTTTGCCTGCTTAAGAAAAAACACAATTCGGGATCGTCCACACCGGAATTGTGGACGGAAAATACGTAGCAGAATACAATAGCAGCAAAGTGGGTCAGATTTAACAAATTTCATCCACACGTGTAACTATTCCAGCAGAAATTGAGCTGTGGTGCGTTTTTTTTCGGACCGCAACATCTCATCTACTCCTGCGGATTGTGGACTGAATTGCTGCATTTTTTTCAGTGGAGATGTCACATTCTCCTAGTGTTGAGAAAAAATTATTGTTAAAAAAAAAAAATTAGAATAATTAACACGGTTTACAACCATAGTAATTTATTTACGATTAGCATTCAGACCAATTTATGATTTTCCTGTCAGTTTCAGCTTGGCCAGAAGAACAATCCTTGCCGTGTTTTGCCATTGGAGGAACAGCAAACTTGGAGATGGTGGAAATCTGGGAGACTGACTTTGGTGGCAGTGTTAGGTTTGGGGTTTGTGATCTCAATCTTTCAGATCTCTGCAAGGCATAAAACTATACTGTAGTTCAGTAATGTGCTTGATGTGATAACACTGTAATATATACTTTGAAGGGTAAAAAATGGTTATTTTTCAGCTTGTTATAGAAATTGTAAAATGTTTTATTTAACCCCTTGCATCATAAATATTAAACAATGTTTTGATGAGACTTTATTGTAATGCCTGTTTTTACATTTAACGTTCAATGGATGGCGGGGCAGACATATTATTATATCTGTGACCTAATAATTACCGTACAGTAAATGATAAAGATTTTTCTACAGCATCTAAAAGTAGATTATATATAGAAGATAATGTCTTGTGCTTTAGAAAATAAAGTCACTGCTTTTACTACTGATTTTGTCTGAACAATTTCCTTTAGATAAACATTCTTAAAAAAAAAAAAATGTATACACCTTTGTGCACCATGCCAGGTGTAACAAAGGGTTTTTTTTCCATCCCCACCACCGCAAAAAAGTTTTATATAAGACATTACATGTACCCCAAAATGGTGCCACCAAACACAACTCGTCTTACAAATAACAAGTCCCCACATGCCGACAGAGAAATGATGAAAATTACCCTTGGAATACATTGTGGTGTCTATTGCTGGGTTCATACAGGGTTTGTTCCAATTGTGTGAACACAACCTAACTTCTACTCCAACAGTGTAAAAGGACAGAGACATTCTTTTAATTTGGCCTTCGATAATCCAAAATGTTATAGTCCTGGTTTTGTTAAATTCTATATTTAATTACACTTCGGAGCTGAAGAATGAGCAAAATAAAGTTGGGATTCATCATAAAATTCCTTACCCTCTTGAGGACCAGTGCCTTAATAGAACGGAGCAGGCATGGGTGCTCAGAGGGCATGCACCGTACTAGTACAACGCTGTTTAACCCCTTGTATCCCACGATCAAAGCTGATTACCCCTCAGGCTAATCTACTTGGATATATGTACAGTGGATATAAACAGTCTACACACCCCTGTTAAAATGCCAGGTTTTTGTCATGTTACAAAATCAGATGAATCATTTCAGAACTTTTTCCTCCTTTTAATGTCACCTATAATCTGTACAATTGTATTGAAAAACAAACTGAAAACTTTTAGGGTGGAAAAATAAAAATAAAGAACAAACATAATGTGGTTGCATAAATATGCACACCCTTAAACTAATACTTTGTTGAATTACCCTTTGACTTTATGACACCACTAAGTGTTTTTGGGTAGAAGTCTGATCAGCATGGCACATCTTCACTTGACAATTGTTGCCCACTCTTCCTTGCAAAAGCGCTCCAAATCTGTCTGATTGCGTGGGCATCTCCTGTGTACAGCTCTTTTCAGGTCACCCCACAGATCTTCGATGGGATTCAGGTCTGGGCTCTGGCTGGGCCATTCCAAAACTTTGATCTTCTGGTGGAGCCATTCTTTTGTTGATTTTGGAAGTATGCTTTGGGTCGTTGTCTTGCTAAAAGGTGAAATTCCTCTTCAGCTGTTTAGCAGAGGCCTGCAGGTTTTGTGCCAATATTGCCTGATATTTGAAACTGTTCATATTTCCCACCACATTGACTAAAGCCCCCATTTCAGCTGCAGAAAAACAGCCCCAAAGCATAATTCTGCCTCCACCATGCTTCACTGTGGGTATGGTGTTCTTTTGGTGATGTGCAGTATTGGCTTTGCGCTAAACATACCTTTTTTTAATTATGGACAAAAAGTTAAACCTTGATCTCATCAGACCATAACACGTTTTCCCATATGCTTTTTGCAGACTTGATGTAGGTCTTTGCAA
Source organism: Rhinoderma darwinii (assembly GCF_050947455.1). Lineage (NCBI taxonomy): Eukaryota > Metazoa > Chordata > Amphibia > Anura > Rhinodermatidae > Rhinoderma > Rhinoderma darwinii. The sequence goes on along the minus strand of NC_134689.1, from coordinate 183,003,579 downwards.
AACTTAGCCGGGTTTGGATGTTTTTATTTACTAGAAAAGACTTCCATCTTGCCACCCTACCCCACAGCCCAGACAAATGGAGAATACGGGAGATTGTTGTCACATGCACTACACAACCAGTACTTGCCAGAAAGTCCTGCATTTCCTTTAATGTTGCATTAAGCCTCTTGGTAGCCTCCTGAACCTTTTTCGTCTTGACCTTTCCTCAAGTTTTGAGGGACGTCTAGTTCTTGGTAATGTCACGGTTGTGCCTAATGTAAATCACTTCTTGATAACTGTCTTCACTGTGTTCCATGGTATATCTAATGCCTTGGAAATTCTTTGGTACCCTTCTCCTGACTGATGCCTTTCAACAATCAGATATCTTTGATGTGTTGTAAGCTCTTTACGGACCATGGCTTTTGCTGTCACATGCAACAAAGAAAATGTCAGGAAAATCCTCATAGAACAGCTGAACTTTATATGGGGTTACACAGAATCACTTTAAATAATGGCAGCTGTGTACTGATTACTATTTAACGTGAGTTTTTAAATGTGATTGGCTAATTCTGGACACAAACATATCCCCAATTATAAGAGGGTGTTCACACTTATGCAACCACATTATTGTAGTTTTTGTTATTTTTATTTTTCCCCTCTAAATGTTTTCAGTTTGTTTTTCAATTCAGGTGTGAGCCAAAACATTGCTTACTTGGTGATGATTAAACCAACCGTTTTTCATCAAATTTGGAAGTCCTGGTGCGGTTACCTGTTCTATGGTTTCTTCTATATTTAAATTGGGGAATTGATTCATTCTCTAGTGCACATTGCCTTATTTACAGCTGGTTCATTGCCTTATTTACAGCTGGTTTGGAGTACTGTGTTCATCTTTATTTGGACTGTGTGTAGATAAAGTGTGTGTGTGTTTTTATATATATATATATGTGTGTGTGTGTATATGTGTGTGTATATATATATATGAGTCCGCATATCTACAGCACTATGACCCCATAGCTATGGATAGGATTAGATACAGTGGCTCACCAGACCGTATCACCTATGATGGGCTTAGATATAGGACCCAGATTCCTGACATTGCTGGTCCAGCTCTGAACCAGGAAAGGTAAGAATAATAATTGTTTTGCTTTTTTATGTGTTTGTAATTATTTTTGTCTGTTTTTTTTACAGGTTCAGTTGTTGGACTACTTGGATGACTGCGTTAATTTTATTCTCCGTAAAATGGTTATCGAGGGTTGTGTGGGGGTTTATATTTCAATAAAATATTTTTTTAAGGTCTACTTTTTTTAATAGGCCAGGATAGGTCATCAATAGCTGATGGGACGGGTTCCTACTCCCGGGACCCCTGCCAATCAGCTGTTTTGAAGGGGGTGCAGTTCTCGTACGAGCGCTGCTTCCTCTTAATTTCCCTTACTTGCATCGGTCCGTGTTGGCAATTCACAGTGTGAGCAAGTGACCGGAATGAATTGGAAGTAGTGCTCGTATGAGCGCTGCGGCCCTCTCAAAACAGCTGATTGGTGGTGGCCCCTCGAGTCGAACCCCGACCTATCAGCTCCAGCAGAGACTGATATTAAACTTACCCTCCTCTTAGACTTCCGCTGCGCTTCGGAATGAGGAGGGTAAGTACTGTCAGTTACTATAGTAACAGGGGCCCGTTTAGTTTATTACATAGGCCCCAGTTACTATAGTAACTTTTTATTGATGTGTGGGCCCCCAAGGCTTTGGGGCTCAGTCGCAATTGTGACTGCTGCGACCTCTATAGTTGCGCCACTGCTCACACATTAACCCAATGTTGCCCATTATGACTGAGGTACATGATGGGGTTAATTACTATTGATGTGAAGCACATGTGGGTTCAAAATGTATGACACCATGTGCCTCACATCAGAAAACTGAAAGACTTTATTTTATTTATTTTTTATTGACAAAGTATAGTTTTGGTATCGAATCATTGGTATCGAAGTCCAAATTCTGGTATCGTCACAACCCTAGATTGAATGGACATGTGAAAAATAGTCAGAGGATAGAGTGGTTATGGTAATGCCCATGGCCGCGGGGCGTCAGGTTTACTCACCTCCTGACGGTCACAGCCATGGATCAGTGAGCGCTGGCCCGCATCTCCTCCTCAGGAGAGGCCAGCACTCACTTCCGCTTCACTCGGTTGTGTCCCGTAGTGTGCGCACGCTCGTGCCTGCTCTTAAAGGGCCAGCGCGCAGTACCTGAATTAAAGAACCAAATTAGCCCATGAGCACCCTGGACTATGAGGGGCCCTGTCCCTTCCTGCAGTGCCTGAGCATTGTTGTCATTTACCTATGTTAGTCTGCAAATGGTCCCTTAGTGCTTCCTAGTTCCCAGTGTTCCCGTTCCTGCTACCTGTATCCTTTGTCCCGTGAGATCCAGAACCAAGTGCCGTATATAGTTGGAGTCGTGCTGCGCTGAGGGCTACGCCTGTCCTGTTACACCACGCCTGGTGTCTGCCTGCTGCCAAAGTCCCATCCGAGCCGGTCTTGCTACTGTCTGAAGTTACCACAGGTACACCCATTGTGAACTATAGACTTTGACCTGTGTGCTGTTGGCCAGCTGCCATACCGTTAAAAATATACGGCCCAGTGGGTCCACGCACCCAAACAGACAGTACGCTCAGGCCATGGACCCCGCTGGTCATTCCAAGACCATGATGATGTCACAAGTGATATGGGCCGATATGCTAGACCGCCGTTCTCGACAGGACCAACTCCTCCAGGCATTGAACATTATTGCCTATCGGCTGGATGTGCAAGCTGCCGTTCCTCCTACTACACCACCTGGCAGTACAGACCCTCCGACTACACCTCCTGGCAGGTCTGATCCCCCGCTTTTTCTCTGCCGCTACCTCATCGCTCTGATGGAGATGCGAAGACCTGCAGGGGATTTTTGAATCAGTGCCAGATCCACTTCAGTCTGTATGCTAGGGCATTTTCTATTGATGGCACAAGGGTCGATTTCATCATTTCTCTCCTCACTGGCAGGGCCCTAACATGGGCGAACCCTATCTGGGAGAGACCAGCGACTCGTTATTTCCAGGAGTTCTTACGGACATTTCGCACAGTGTTTGTGGAGCCTGGACGAGTCTCGTTGGTAGCTGCCTCCTTGCTGAACCTACGCTAGGGAGACACTTCCGTGGGCGAGTACGCCATCCACTTCCGCACCCTGGTGGGAGAGTTGTGGAACAACGAGGCCTTGGTGGCTACATTCTGGTAGGGACTGTCCCATGAGATTAAGATTGAGCTTGCTGCTCGAGATTTGCCATCCGCCCGGATTGACCTAAGTATCCAAGAACGGTTCCAAGAGGCCCGTCGGGTGGGAGGACCCCCTAGCGCGGCTCCTACTTTGCAGCAACCAATGCTGTCCTCATCAGTTGTTCCTCCAAAGAAGTCTTTGTGGATGGTCCATTTCAAGCTGTCTACCCAGGAGAGACAACGCAGACTCACTTCGGGACTCTGTCTGTATTGTGGCCTCGGAGGCCATCTTGTGCGTCTGTGCCCACAAAAGCCCCAGAGCCTAGGGTTGGTTGGAGAGACAACCCTGGCTGAAGAAGGACGTTCTTCTAAATTGTCCATTCCCGTAACCATAGTGTCCGGTGAGAGAACGCATCGGGTCTCTGCTTATCTGGACTTTGGATCCACAGCGAACTTCATTCGGAGAGACTTGGTGGATCTTCTCCAGTTGCCCACAACCCCTCTGAAGAGGCTTGATAGTTGCATCTGTGAATGGTCTACCTCTGCCAGACTCGGTTGTAGCTGTGACCAAGCCACTGAAGCTCCAAGTGGGAGCCCTTCATTCCGAGCTCATTTCATTCTTTGTCCTGTCTAAGTACGTCAACCCTGTGCTACTGGGCCTGCCCTGGCTCCGACTGCATGCCCTAGTTCTGGTCTGGAATTGTGGAGAGGTCCTCCAGTGGGGTCCCGAGTGTCTCAACCGCTGCCTGGTACAGATTCATCTGCTCCAGCCTCGTCTGCCTCAGTCCTTGGCAGGATTGCCTTGTCATTATTTTACGTTCTCGGATGTCTTCAGCAAGTAGGAGGTGGAGACGCTGCCCCCACACCGGGCGTATGACTGTCCTATCGAGCTGATTCCTGGTGCATCCCTTCCCGGTGGTAGGGTATATCCTCTCTCCTTGCCAGAGAGTTCCCTGCGACCCTGCATCGACTACCGGGGTCTCAACCAGATCACGGTAAAAAATGTCCATTGTAATTGATTTCTGAATTGTTTGATCGTATACGAGGAGCCAAAAAAATGTCAAAGCTACACCTACGGGGGGCTTATAACCTAATCCGGATTTGCCGGGGTGATGAATGGAAGACTGCATTTAATACCCATGACGGACATTATGAATACCTATGTAACGCTCCCGCGGTCTTCCAAAAGTTTGTTAATGAAATCTTACGTGACCTCCTCTGTTTGTGTTGTGGTCTATCTTAATGACATCTTGATTTTTTTTCTCCCGAACCGATGACTCATCAGAGAAGTGTCCGTCAAGTTTTTCTGCGATTAAGGGAGAATCGCCTGTACGCCAAGTTGGAGAAGTTCGTGTTTGAAAGAAATGTTCTACCCTTCCTGGGCTGCATCATCTCGGATCAAGGCCTCAAGATGGATCCTGAGAAGGTAAAGGCCATCCTGGAATGGCCACAGCCTCAAGGCTTGTGGACCATAAGCGTTTCCTGGGATTAGCCAATTTCTAAAGACCGTTCATTCCAAACTTCTCCTCCCTGACATCTCCTATCTCTACCGTCACCAAAAAAGGCATGAACGCCAAGGTGTGGCCTCCAGAACTGTAATCCGCATTTAATAGCCTAAAGAGTGCCTTCACGTCAGCCTCTATCCTCCATCATCCAGATGTATCTCGACAGTTTTTGTTGGAGGTGGACGTCTCCTCTGTTTGTGCCGGTGCACTTCTGTTCCAGAGAGGTTCCAAGGGCAAGCCAGTGGTATGTGGCTATTACTCTAAACTCTTCTCTTCTGCAGAACGCAACTACGCGATTGGGGATCGGGAGTTACTGGCCATCAAATTGTCTCTGGAGGAGTGGAGGCATCTACTAGAGGGCGCAGTTCATCCCATCCTGATATTCACTGACCATAAGAATCTCACCTATCTCCAGATGGCCCAACGGCTGAACCCTCGTCAGGCCAGGTGGTCGCTCTTCTTTGCTCGGTTCCAGTTTGAGCTCCACTACCGTCCGGCCGACAAGAATGCCTTATCCAAGTCTTTCGAGACAGAGGACACCATGGAGTTTCCACAAAGTATTATTGATCCGTCTTGCATGGTCCCTGTCAACCCCCTGCAAGTTAGAGACATCCCTCTGAGGAGGACTTTTGTGCGCCTGGCAGACAGGGAGAATCCTCCGCTGGGGACGCAGCTCCAGACTGGCAGGTTACGCGGGTACCCGTAAGACCCGAGACCTCATTGCCTGCCATTTCTGGTGGCCCACGCTGCCCAAAGACATCATGGACTTTGTTTCGTCCCTCTCAGTGTGCACAGCTAACAAGGTTGCTCACTCCAAACCTGCTGGCCTGCTCCAGCCGCTGCCTGTGCCTGATGCTCCCTGGAAGCATATTGCAATGGACTTTGTTACTGATCTACCTCCCTCTGCGATCTGGTCTAGGTGGTGGTGGGCCGATTTTTCAAAGATGGCTCACTTCGTTCCATTGACCGGTCTACCTTCTGCTGCTCGACTGGCCGATCTCTTCATCCAACACATCGCCTGCACGGCTTGCCTCGGCATATCGTGTCTGGTCTGATCTGGCAGTTCAGTTCACCTCAAAGTTCTGGAGAGCCCTCTGTAAACTCTTCAATGTAAAGTTGGACTTTTCCTCAGCCTACCATCCCCAGTCCAATGGTCAAGTCGAGTGGATCAATCAGATCATGGAGAACTACCTACAACACTTCATTTCCAAGCAGCATGATGACCGGGTGCAGCTTCTTCCTTGGGCTGAGTTCTCGTACAATAATCATACAAGCGAGTCCACAAGAACTGCACCGTTCTTCATTGTCTACGGCCAACACCCACGAATTCCTCTCCCGGTATCCGTTCTGTCCAAAGTGCCCGGAGCTGATTCTGCTTTTCGAGACTTCCTGCAGATCTGGCAGCAGACCCCATCCTCCATTCTGCTGGTGGTCAACCACATGAGATGTAAGACAGACACAAGGAGAAGAGAACCTCCCCAGTTTCTTCCTGGTACCAAGGTCTGGATGTCCTCCAGAAATATCCGGCTGAGGGTGCCATCATACAAGTTTGCTACCAGGTTCCTCGGACCCATTGAGATCTTGCAACAAATCAACCCTGTTTCCTACAAGCTTCGGCTGCCTCCTACCCTCAAGATCTCCAACTCCTTCCATGTCTCCCTTCTGAAGCCTGTTGTCCTGAACCGCTACTGCAAGATTCCTAGTCCTGCAGTGGCTCCCAAGCGGTTCATCTGATACATTTGAGGTTAAGGAGATCCTGGACACCAAGAGAGCGGGTGGAAAAACTTTTTATTTGGTGGATTGGAGGGGGAGGTAGATCTTAAAGGGCCAGCGCACGCACCTGAATTAGCCCATGACCACCATGGACTGTAAGAAGGGCCCTGACCCTTCCTGCATTGCCTGAGCGTTGTTGTCTTTTTTACCTATGTTCGTCTCTGCAAATGGTCCCTTAGTGTTTCCTATTTCCCAGTGTTCCCATTCCTGATACCTGTATCCTGTGTCCCGTGCTATTCAGAACCAAGTGCCGTATAGAGTTGGAGTCGTGCTGCGCTGAGTACTACGCCTGTTCTGTTACACCACGCCTGTTCTGTTACACCACGCCTGGTGTCTGCCTGCTGCCAAAGTCCCATCCGAGAATGCCTTGCTACTGTCTGAAGTTACCACAGGTACACCTATTTTGAACTATAGACTTTGTCCTGTTGGCCAGCTGCCATACCGTTAAGGCAGTACGGCCCAGTGGGTCCACGCACCTAACATGACCGTTACAAATTATGCGTCAGTTCCAGCAAGGTAGGGGGACGTCAGAAGGGGTGGGTACTAAGCGGGCGGGATAGGTGCAATACAACGAGAGTATAGAGTGGTGGCAAGCTATGTGTCGCTTCTGGTAATAGGTGAAATACCTCAGAGGGGTCGGGGAAAAAGCGGCATACGGACATTTAAAAAGTGACAATGCTACAAAGTACCTAAGGAAAAAGACAGGTGCCCGGCGCACATAGTGCCTCAACTATGGAGATGGGTGAGAACACAATGAGAATGGTAGATGTGCTCACATGAAGGTGTTGTGCTAGGAGAACAACACCCTGACGTGTATATCTGTAGAGAGAGGGGGACTGCTGCTGCTGATCCTTAACTGGCCCACCAGGGCTCCGTCCGTATACAAGTGCAGTGAAGGGATAAAAAAACGGATATCCTTTGTTGTCAGTTCTGCCCCAGGTATCTGTTCCTACAAGGTTACTCTCCAAGGTATAGAGGTAACTTTAGTTGGGGAAAGAGGAATCCTCAGGAGTAAATTTATGTAAATCCAAGTATATATAAATATATGTGTGTTTATTAAAAGTTCAGTAAACCGCTACATGTTTAGAAATCGAACCAATCTCTTCCTCAGGCTGGTAAAAACACATTAAGGCTACACGAGCGTGTCAGATTTATGTGCGTCTAAAACGTGCGGAAATCTGTCCATGTGCATTGCGTTATTCATCAGTGTGCTTTGCGAGTGGCATGCGTTTTTCATTCACTCGCAAGACTTCCTTTTTTTTTTTTTCTTCAAAGGAATTGATTCGCAAATCACGCACCGCACACGGATGTGGGGGTCAGGGGTTGAAAGGACATATTGGGTCAGTCAAAGTTGCCATAGATATGGTAGAGTTATCAACCTGTATATAATAAACTAAGCAAATAAAATCAAAGAAAACTCCAATAAAATGAAAGTATTGCCAATAATGTTCCTACTTTTGTATACAATTCATATGATTGTATGATTATTTTCCTGGCGGTGGTAAGGTCAGAGATCGCCAAAGTTCCTGCGATCTGTGTTCCTTGGAAAGCTGTGTGTTTCACATTTTTTTTCTCTAGTATGAACTAGCATCCTGTGTTGTACGCCTGACTATTTGGCTCTAGTGAATTACTCAGACTGTATATCTGAGCGTCTCTTGTTGCTGGGTTAGTGTCTGAGATAGTAAAGGGAAAGGGTTCGGCGTCCTGTGTCGACATGGAGACGGCACTCAAAATACTCAAAATACGGCCTCTGCGACGGGCCAAAAAGGAGATGATCTGGGCAGAACACCCTGGGAATATGCGGAGGGATTTTTGTTTAATGTAAAAGCATCTCCTTAAGGATGATATATTAGAGGTGGAAGTGGAAGAGGAAGACCGGACGATATAAGTAAGTAGAAGGAATTGGCAAAATGTTAAAATCACCTGACCTTACATTTTTAAAAAGGTTGGTCGCTGATAGAACATACTGATATATCGGCATAGAAGGAAGGGGCTAATGAAAGATAAAGTGAACAGTACAAAGTTCTCTGTGTATGTAAACACAGGGTGTGTGGAGTCAGTGTATATAACTGAACTGGATATAGGACAGTATAGAGGTATTATTTATTAACTGTCGATAATAAACATTGATGCTCACGTATAATACTGGTTGCAGATGTGTAGAACGGAGAACCTGTTTATTAAAATTATTGATAATGTATACTAAAAATGTTCTAAAATTTTGTTTAGACCATTGGATTTAGTGTCTCTAGCTTATACATCTAGAAAACTTCTCTTTTACATAAAATTATCGTAGCTATTGCTAAATGGAGAGTCTGTATGATCAATTGGTGTTATAGAATAGGAGTCAAAGCAGCCTTTGTTTCAGTAAACAATGTTTTGATATGCTGTGTTGTAAGAAATTGTTAGTACAATTGGACCGGTGTTTATTTAGTCTGTGGTGTAGTGTTTGAATTGTCCTGCCAACATGTTGTATGTTGCAGATTCATTGAATAATGTAAATGACATAACTGGATTTACAGGTAAGATGGTGTTTAATATTGAATGTATTGCCATGAATGGATAGACTGAAATTTAGTTTGTTTGTGACTGATGGTCTTGCTGCACATACAACTAGTAGTATCACATCTATAGCTGCCTGGGGATGTAGCTGAGGGAGGGGGGGCTTGTGTGTGTCTCTCCCACTGTCGGATCCTGCTTGGTGCCAGCATATTTTTGAGAGCGAGGGCTCTCCTAAAAGTGATTGTGGGTTTGGGGGGCAGTATAGTTTTAAAAAATGGATCTGATTCTAATATATGCCAGTGCTTAATTAGGCTCTCGTATCTTTTTGTCAGCTGAATTGTAAATAGTTGAGATTATGGAAAGGTTGTATAGTGCTAGATTTGATGGGCGCTTTTTTTGGGGCTCTACATTCTTCTTGCGATAGTCTGGCAGTTTTCTGATCCGCATCCCTCAATAGGTGTTTGGGGTATCCTTTTTCCAGGAATAGGGTATTTAATATTTTGGCTTGTTTATTAAAATTTGTGTCCAATGTGGCGTTTTTTCTAATTCTTTTATATTGACTATAAGGGATGTTCTTACTCCATTTATCATAATGCCCACTTTTATCATCTAAATAGCTGATGGTATCAACCGTTTAAAAAAATAAATTAAAAAAAAAGGTTTTTGTGGTGAAGGTGTGGTTGGAGTGGGAGATCACCTAGATCTAAAAATTCGATTTTATCTTTGTCAAGGATACTGGTGAAAGAGAGGCCCCAGTTATTATTGAGGGAGTCGCAAAATAGGCAGGCTTCCTCCTTATCCCCTTTCCATATAAAAAACAGGCCATCTATATAACGTCTATATACAGTGAAGGAAATAAGTATTTGATCACTTGCTGATTTTGTAAGTTTGCCCACTGTCAAAGACATGAACAGTCTAGAATTTTTAGGATAGGTTAATTTTACCAGTGAGAGAGAGATTATATTTAAAAAAAAAAACAGAAAATCCCATTGTCAAAATTATATATATTTATTTGCATTGTGCACAGAGAAATAAGTATTTGATCCCTTTGGCAAACAAGACTTAATACTTGGTGGCAAAACCCTTGTTGGCAAGCACAGCAGTCAGACGTTTTTTGTAGTTGATGATGAGGTTTGCACACATGTTAGATGGAATTTTGGCCCACTCCTCTTTGCAGATCATCTGTAAATCATTAAGATTTCGAGGCTGTCGCTTGGCAATTCGGATCTTCAGCTCCCTCCATAAATTTTCGATGGGATTAAGGTCTGGAGACTGGCTAGGCCACTCCATGACCTTAATGTGCTTCTTTTTGAGCCACTCCTTTGTTGCCTTGGTTGTATGTTTCGGGTCATTGTCGTGCTGGAAGACCCAGCCACGAGCCATTTTTAATGTCCTGGTGGAGGGAAGGAGGTTGTCACTCAGGATTTGACGGTACATGGCTACATCCATTCTCCCATTGATGCGGTGAAGTAGTCCTGTGCCCTTAGCAGAGAAACACCCCCAAAACATAATGTTTCCACCTCCATGCTTGACAGTGGGGACGGTGTTCTTTGGGTTATAGGCAGCATTTCTCTTCCTCCAAACACGGCGAGTTGAGTTAATGCCAAAGAGCACAATTTTAGTCTCATCTGACCACAGCACCTTCTCCCAATCACTCTCAGAATCATCCAGATGTTCATTTGCAAACTTCAGACGGGCCTGTACATTTGCCTTCTTGAGCAGGGGGACCTTGCGGGCACTGCAGGATTTTAATCCATTACTGCGTAATGTATTACCAATGGTTTTCTTGGTTACTGTGGTCCCAACTGCCTTGAGATCATTAACAAGTTCCCCCATGTAGTTTTCGGCTGAGCTCTCACCTTACTCAGGATCAAGGATACCCCACGAGGTGAGATTTTGCATGGAGCCCCAGATCGATGTCGATTGACAGTCATTTTGTATGTCTTCCATTTTCTTACTATTGCACCAACAGTTGTCTCCTTCTCACCCAGCGTCTTACTTATGGTTTTGTAGCCCATTCCAGCCTTGTGCAGGTCTACGGTCTTGTCCCTGACATCCTTAGAAAGCTCTTTTGTCTTGCCCATGTTGTAGAGGTTAGAGTCAGACTGATTAATTGAGTCTGTGGACAGGAGTCTTTTATACAGGTGACCATTTAAGACAGCTGTCTTTAATGCAGGCACCAAGTTGATTTGGAGCGTGTAACTGGTCTGGAGGAGGCTGAACTCTTAATGGTTGGTAGGGGATCAAATACTTATTTCTCTGTGCACAATGCAAATATATATCATTTTGACTATGTAATTTTCTTTTCTTTTTTCTCTATAATCTATCTCTCACTGGTAAAATTGACCTAGCCTAAAAATTCTAGACTGTTCATGTCTTTGACAGTGGGCAAACTTACAAAATCATCCAGGTTTCCATAGCTGTACCCTTAATTTGGTGAAAAGTGTCAGTTTGAATGTGGAAATTTTATTTTTCTGAATGAACTCCATGCATTAGAGAAGAAAATTAGCTTGGATAGCGATCATATTGTCGTCTCCACTCAGGCATTTCTTGATTCTATTCAGACCAAGGTTGTGGTCTATATTGCTATAGAGGGCCGAGACATCGAGGCTAATGATTAGTAAATCTTCAATATAAGTGATGTTTTTTTAGATGGGATAGCTGACATGTGGGTGGACACCCCATCATATCAGGCATACAGTCACCCACATGACAACTATCTCATTATCTTGATCTCTTGCTCCAGAAATACATTATCACTCTACCCAGCTTTTTAAGGGACTCCACTCAACTTATCGGAGATCTCCAAAAAATCACTTATACTGAAGATTGCATAGCTATGAATAAGAATCCCAGTGGTTTGAAATGCGTAAGCGTTTTCCCGGGAATGATTTTAATCCGTTATTTTTAAATATGATTGAATAAATTGTATTTTTTTTATTGGAACGAGTGCTGGATAATGTTTTTTTCACCGAACATTACTACCATAATATAATCTCTCCCCAGAATGCCCGCTCAGCACTATCTCACTGGCCCTGCTGCAATTTACACTGCTCTCGTCTGCAATGTCGGAGATGGGCTGAGGTGGTGACAGGCAGAGAGGGATGTTAGAGCACGCAGTGCATAATTGATTATAGATTCTGTTAACCTGTTCCCTGCCGGGGAACACAGAAGTTATAATCAATTAGATATACATTTTTCCAATTGTATTTCTAATAAAAAAGTATTTGCAGAGGTTAGAAGTTGTGAAGTTACGTACAATTATAGCAATATATGTTAAAAAGCTATTTATAGAAAGAATATAATTTGTTAAATTATCTCTTGGTAATACTGTTAAATAAACAGAAAAAAATAAGAAAATCGAGATTCAAATCTATTGTTGAAGAAAATCCAGATTTTAATTTTTTGCATTCTCGATACCAAAATTTTACTTTTTTTGCTCAACATAGCTATATGAGACCTTGATTTTTTTGCATGGACTAGTTGGACTCTGTGGAGGTGCCATTTTTTGTACATTTACATTATTCCTTAATTTATAAAAAATATATATATTTTTTTGGCAAAACTGCAGGAAAAAAAAAAAATTTTTTCTTTTTTTTTTTTTTTCTGCATACACTGATCATCATAAATGACGCTATAAATTTGTTGTGCAGGCTTTTACGGTTGCGACTATACCAAATGTATTGAAATACACGACTTCACAGTATTGAACCGTTTGAGGGTGCACAGCATCGAAATAGTGTCTATTTCGATGTATTGTTCAACCCTAATGTACTATTCCAAAGCACTATTGCCTGTCCGTGTAAAACTAACAGGCTATCTATAAGGTCTTTAACATCATAAACTTTTATGTCAGAGATCTTGTAAAAGGTTAGTAATTGAAACACAAAGTATATGATAAAGAAAGCAGAAGTTATTTATTATGCAAATATTAAGCTTTATTTACATCAATCTGGAAAACCCTAAATTTGTGACCATGATAAATTTGGTGAATTTGCAGAAGAAAATAATTTGAGATTTTACATAATGTTACTGTCATTTAAAATTTTAATATTTGCATCACCAGAAATCTATGTTTGGTAAAGTAACAACGCTGCAATCCAACAAGCAAATTTGCTGGTAGTATTGATGTTTTATTCTATCAATTATTTTCTGAGGTATAGTTGGGTAATCTTAATCTTAAAACAAAATTTGCCAAAACTAACCACTTGATAGTTACCAAGAGTAGCTATCCATCTAGTGGACCAAGCCTGGTAACCGCAGTGGAAATGTGTGGCCAGCAGTGGCTTCTCCCGTAAATAACAGCTGAGGCGACTAAAATTGAAATAGGGGTTGTCTTGATAAGACAAATTCTTTAAATAAAGAAATGTTTTATTTGTCACTAAGCCCCTAAATGTGATGTTGGCAGATGTAGAGATATATATTGGAATAGATCTGAGGACTTCTAGGACATTCTCACTATACCACAGTATCCGATCTGAAAACAGATAAATTTGTATCAAATAACTTAGAGCCCTCCTAACGTATGTACATGAAGCCAAGTATTAATAGATGGGGAAGATAGCATATTGTAATGCAACATCATGGAGAGTGATAACCTAATAAAAGGGATTCATGTATATACATCAAGAAAAGCAGTGAAGTTTGGGATGACTGATAGATAAGGACAGAAAACGGATAAAGGTAAGTAAACAGAAAACAAATAAATGTAGATGGATTGGGAAGAAAAGAACGGACTGAGTTTATAATATGATAGCCGCAGTAGTGGTTAGATAGGTTGGTGACACCATGAGAAAAGCAAATTAATGCAGTGGAAAAGATGCAAACTTGCTATTTACAGTGTAGGAAAGGCTGACCAGCTAATGATGTAATGTGGTTTCCTGTTGCCTTATTGAGTTCACCATTCTGTGAAATTAAATGGCATGGTCCATCTCTGAACACCATTTTAAATTTTATATACAGATTTAATCTATATCAAAAAGTTGAGGAACTGGGTGAAAAATAGCTTTTCCTATATTGATCCTGTTACAGCCTATATTATAGTCCATAGATGCATTAGCAGTTCTGCAGTATTATAAATGTAGCTCTAGACCTATCTGTACAAGCTAAAGGGATTATACGCTTTGTACTATCCGTACACTGTACATAGGGTCTTTTTACACGGACAGATTTTCTGTCCGGTAAATAAGCGCTGATGGGTGCTTGTTTGCTCCATTTGAAAGGAGCAATGATCGGAATGTATGGGGACAAACAATTGGTCGTCCCCATACATTTGCATCTTATCAGCAGCACTTCCACTGTTTACACGGGGGGATGTGCTGCCGACAAGCGACCCATTTTTTTTTTTTTGTGTTTCATAATGGATCCGAACATCCGACAAGCGAGCTTATCACTTACACTTTACGCAGGGCAATCATTGGGTATAATCGCTCGTTCGCCTGATCATTAGCCCGTGGCTTAAGAGCCTTGAGAGGGGTCTCTTGACAATAATTAAAAACAGGTACTCGGGAGCGAGAGACACTTTGTAGCTGCTCTTCACTCTGGCCAAGAGATGAGGATTCTGAACACAGGATTCCCCTCAATTAACTTAGAAATTCCCTAATAGAGTATATGAAAATAGATATTCTGAACAACCCTTTTAAGAAACGCAATGTATTTACAAGGTTAGTCTTGTAAATTGCAAAATGGTGTTCAAAGATGCACATTCACTTTAAACTTAATGAAACCTGCAGACGTATTTTGCTGTTGCTATTGGGTCACTGAAGAACTTCGTTGTGTGTGTCTGGGCGTACTGCGAGTGGTCTAGGCTCTTGGACATTAAAGGTCTTGGGTCCCTTACTAACCACTGGATTGATGATGTATAATGATCTGTAATGCATTTTCCCTTTGAGGACGCAGCCTGTTTTGCCAATGTCTTTAAATCTGACATGTCGCTTTATCTGGTAATAACTTTAGAATACTTTTATTTATCCAAGCGATTCTGAGATTGTTTTCTCGTGACACATTGTGCTTTATGTTAGTGGTAAAATTTGGTCAATACATACAGTGTTTATTTGTGAAAAACACATACATTTAGAGAAAATTTGGAAAACTTTTCATTTTTCTAAATTTGCATGTATCTGCTTGTAAGACAGATAGTAACCCCACATAAAGTAGTTACTATTTCACATTTCCCATATGTCTACTTTATGTTGGCATTGTTTTTTGAACATTCTTTTATTTTTCTAAGATGTTACAAAGCTTAGAACTTTAGCAGCAATTTCTCACATTTTTAAGAACATTTTAAAAGCCTATTTTTATTTTTTTAGCGACCAGTACAATTCTGAAGTGGCTTTGAGGGGCCTATATATCAGCATTTAGAACGTTTCTTAACTCTTTTGGTGTTTCACAGGAATTAAAGCAAAGTGAAGGTGAAATTTACAAATTCACTTTTTTTGCAGAAATTCCATATTAATGCATTTTTTTTCTGTAACACAGAAGGTTCTACCAGAGAAACACCAATCAATATTTATTTCCCAGATTAAACAGTTTTTAGAAATATCCCACATGTGGCCCTTGTGTGCTAATAGACTGAAACACAGGTCTCAGAAGCAAAGGCGCACCTAAGGGATTTTGGGGCCTTCTTTTTATTAGATTATATTTTAGGCACCATGTCAGGTTTGAAGAGGTCTTGTGGTGCGAAAACAGAGGAAACACTCCAAAAAAGACCCCATTTTGGAAAATACACCCCACAATGAATTAATTTAGAGCTGTAGTGAGCATTTTGACCCTACAGGTGTTTCATTGATTTTATTAGAATTTGGACGTGAAAATTAAATATTTTGTTTCTTTTTCCAATAAAATGCAGTTTTAGCTAAAAAATAAATATTTCCACAAGGAATAAAGGCGAAAATGCCCTCCAACATTGTAAAGCAACTTCGCCAGAGTACGGCAATACCCTATACGTGATCATAAACTGCTGTTTAAGCATACGGCAGGGCTCAAGGGAAGGAGTGCCTTGTGGCTTTTGGAGTGCAGATTTTTCTCGATTGGTTTCTGGGTGCCATGTCACGTTTGCAAAGCCCCTGTGGGACCAAGGCTAGCAAGAGTACAGAGGTTAATAATATGGATCCAAAAGTAGCACTGCTGACATCAACCAAGATCCAGACAGTGGTAATATAGTAAGGACTTTATTGTGGCTACGCGTTTCAATGCCGTACCAGCATCTTCAGCAGGCCAATAAGTTAACTTTTTCCAAAAAAAACGCCAGAAGTCAAATTATTGTCTGACGTCATACGAGATCAGAGAGTGAAAGTAACAGGCAGATGGGAAGACCAATCAAATGATACAATAAACATATTGGGCATAGTTCTTTAGGGACCATTTCAGTTCTGAAGTGACTTTGAGGGGCCTAAATATTAGAAATCCCCATAAAAATTTCAATTTTAAAAACTGCACCCCTCAAAGTATTCAAAACCGCATTTAGAAAGTTTCTTAAACCTTTAGGCATTTCACAGGAATTTAAAGGAAAGTTGAGTTGAAAATAAAAAAAAAAAATTTTTTTTTGTCAAGTTCCATTTTAAAAACAAAATTGTAACACAGAAGATTTTACAAAAGAAATACATCTCAATATATATTACCCAGATTATGCCGTTTTCAGAAATAGGTCTTGTGGTGCCAAAACATAGGAATCAACCCCAAAAAGACACAGTTTTAGAAACTACACTCCCAAGGAATTAATCTAAGCTTACAGTGAGCTTTTTAACCCCACAGGTTTTTTTGCTGAATTTCTTGGAATTAGGCCGTAAAAATTAGTCTGTTTTTTCACGCAAAAAGTTTTAGCTCAGTTTTTTTCATTTTCACAAAGAATAAACGACAAAAAGCACCCCAATATTCGTCAAGCAATTTCCCCCAAGTATGACAATACCGCATATGTGGTCATAAACTGCTGTTTGGACACACGGCAGGGCTCAGAATTGCAGGAGCGCTGTTTGGCATGTCGATTTTGCTGGATTGTACACTACAGTGGTAGCCCACAAGAAGTGATCCCATTTTGGAAACTACACCCCTCAGGGAATTCTTTTTGAGCTCAAATTTTGCTAGAATGGTTTTTGGGTGCTGTGTCGCATTTGGAAAGCCCTGAGGGGCCAAAACAGTGGAAACCCCCCAAAAGTGACTCCATTAGGGAAAATACATCCCTCAAGGAATCTAACTAGGAATATAGTGAGCATTTGAACCCAACAGTTTTTTATTTTAAAAATGTACTGTAATTCGGCCATGAAAATAAAAATACAAATTTTCCCACTAAAATGTAGAATTTTTTTAAGAGAAAAAGAACCCCAACATTTGTAAAGCATCTTGTCCCAAGTACCACAATACCACATATGTGGTTATAACCTGCTGTTTGGACACATGACCGGGCCCAGAGTATAGTGGAAACTATACCCCGCAAGGCATTTATTATTTGCCTGGACATCTGACAGGGCTCAGGAGTAAAGTGCAACATGCGCATTTGAGGTCTAATTTGCTGATTTTTCACAGTATTGGCCCACAATTGCAGGGCTCTGAGGTAAAATAGTAAAACAAACTCCCAAGAAGTGACCCCCATTTTGGAAACTATACCCTCAAAGGATTTATTAATGGGTGCAGTGAGCATTTTGACACTACTATTTTACCAGAAAATAGTGCACAGTGGATTTTTCACTGATATGCCATCTTAGTGCACAATGTGTTATACCCGTCTTGTGCCATTTAAAAAAACCAAACCTTATAAACTGTTAAGCGGGTTCCCCCAGTTATGAAATGCCATATATGTGGACATAAACTGCTGTTTGGGAAAGCTGTAGCGCTCAGAAGAGAGGGAATGCGATTTGGCTTTCATATTGCAGATTTTGCTTTGTAGTATTTCTGTTTTGGGTTTTGCTGATATTTCGCTTCATAATGTGGGGGCATATGCAAGCTGTGCGGAGTACATCAGGGCATAATAAGGTGGTATAATAATTGGGGTAAATAATTCATAGATGTGTGGCCATTGTCGCACTGATAAATGGTGCCCAATTTTATCCCCCTTTTGGATCACACTGCACATATTGCGTCGCCATATGTGAGAGACGTAACCTTTTTTTTTTTGCGACAGAGCAGTGTGAGGGCTTATTTTTTGCTGGACAATTTGAATTATTTATCGGTACCATTTTTGGGTACATGCAACTTTTTTGATCACTTTTTATTCTGTTTTTTGAGATGCGTGGTGACCAAAAAACTGCAATTCTGCTAGTGTTTTTTTATTCTTTTGTTTTTTACGGTAGTCACTATTCAATATAAATTACATATTTAATTTATTCTGCGGGTCAATGCAATTACGGCGATACCATATGTATATAGTTTTTTTTATGTTTTACAGTGTTTGCACAATAAAATCACTAATTTAAAAAAAAATCATTAACTTTTTGTGTTGATATATTCTAAGAATCAGAACTTTTTTATTTTTCCATGAAGAAAGCTGTGTGGGGGCTTGTTATTTGCAGGACGAATTGTAGTTTTTAATGGTACCAACTTTTTGATCCCACTTCAATTTTTGGGAGGTGAAATGACTTAACAAAAGCTATTCTTTTTATAATAATAAAAGACTTAAGGGGAAAAGGGCAAATTATTATTTATTTTTTTTCATTTTATTACTTGCAAATTTTGCTCTTTTTATTTTTGTAAATTTTTTTTCTTTACTTTGTTTTTTTTTTTAGTCCCACTATAGACTTAAAGATCCAACCATCTGATCTTTGGTGTAATACCCTGCAATGCATTTATGTATTGCAGGCTATTATACCTGTCGGTTTCACACTGACAGGCAGCGTATTAGGTGCTGCCTCTGTAGGGTATAATCGCCTTCCATAGATGGCAAACAGATAAAATTAAGAAACTATTTGCAAAGACTAACATGGGTAAACACAACAACGCTCAGGTAATGTGTGAAAGGGCAGAGCCCCTTTTATAGTCCAGGGGGATTATGGGCTAATTAGAGATTCTTTTCATGTGCGCACACTGGCCCTTTAAGGCCGGGTGCGAGGGCCGGCACCCTACGGGACCCAGTGAAGCAAGGCGGAAGTGAGTGCTGGCGTCTCCTAGGAAGGAGATGCCGGCCAGCACTCAGAGTCATGGCCGTGGCCGTTGAGGGGTGAGTAGGAACGATGGTCCGTGGCCATGGCCGTTACACGCCAATCATATGGTGCCGAGCAAGATAGGAACGAGGCAGTGTTCCATCCTGCAAGTTAAAGAATAAAGAAGCCACAGGATCCCTCTCCACATGGGAGAAAAGGGAAAGGGCTTAATCTCCCCTGAGGAATCTGTAGCCACTAGGAAACAGGGGAGTGATCCTGTGGAAATCCCTTTATCCAAAATCAGAAGATACTTTCAAATGCAAACGGGTAGGGGGAGTAAGCAGCACCCCAGAACAAAATCTTTATGTACCACGTGTTGGGAACTAAATGGATACCGAAAACATGCACTACATGGAGGGGACAAAATGAATATTGAAACATTCTCTCCTTTTTTCTGCTTAATATAAGGTGTTGGGTGTCTTAATTATCATTGTATTTGCATAGAATACTAGAGGAGTTCATACAATTAAATGTTTAAAACAAACTACGTTGTTTTTCTAGTGGATTACATGTAAGTATAAGAAAATGAAATTAATAAAATGATCTTAAGATGCAGAAAAGAGAATAGAAACTTCTGTCTAACCCTAGAATATATAACCATCGCTATTTCCTTGTGATTCAGTGCACAATATATCTACCAATGAAGATCTGTGATAGAATCTATAATGAATCTTGAGCTTTACTTGTCAGAGAACCATATACAGCTTGGAAGTCACCAAATATGTGTTTACATTATAGGGATGTTTAACCCAATGTCTTACTTTACCATCTATTTCTGTAATGTCTATTATCTGATGTTGTCGACCTTAAAGGCACAATTCCATTTTGCCCATTTTTATTATGTAAATAATTTGTTTTTGTTGTCTCCTGTGCATTTTTATTGTAACTTTCTAAGACCTTGCCAGTAAACATTTTGGATTTTAGATTTGTTTTTAAAAACAAAAAAATTGACATATAATATATTGTGGACTATTTATGGTCTCTATTTCCTAACAAATCTGAATGGTTCGGCTTATGTATCTTTAGCAGCATGTCATGTTAAATGTCAGAATGCATCTTATTCTTATGTTAACTAGAGTACTTTGCATTCATTTGTGACCATGATGAATATGTGCACAGCACAAGAAAATTATCTCAGTCCCAGCAATGTTACCGACGATCTTGAATTGAATTAGTCTGTACTTGGCTCTGCAGTCACATGTGCAGCATAAAAGGAGTGCACTTTAATTACAATACGGTATCACAAGTTATTTCTCTGATTTTGACATAAGCAGGAATGTGACCACTGAACACAGCCTAGGATACATTGCAAGCTTTCTGGACTACAGTTTAAAGAAGGGGGACACATGGATCATATTAATATAGTATTTTCATACACTTTCGTTTGACCGGATCCTGTTTGGGTTTCAGGTTGCTTAGAGGTGACTTCAGCGTTTAATTGTCAATCAAAGGTGTTCCTTTTAGCCCTCCCTTCTCTAACCCCTCTTGTCTTTTGACATCATTCCATCCATCAGTGTTTTACACCCTCCCATTCTGCAGGCAACGTCCATCAGCTCCAGAACGGTACTTACACTGCTCAGGAGAGATGAAATAAGCTTACCTCTCGTTCTCTTCTCCACTAACCATTTCATTCTGAGACAGAGCTGAAGTCATTTGAGAATGTTCCAAGTCTTTTTTTTTTTGCCTGTAGTTTTTTAATTTTATATCACAGAAGCTGATCAGAGCCTGACAAAGAATTGTAGGCTACGAATACATTATTTCATATATTTAATGTTGAAATAGTAACCTTTTTAACCTTTTTTTTTCTCTTCCTCGTCTCTCATGGGATTTTCTATGTTAATGTTGATATGCAGTGAGGGATTTTTAATATGAGCACCTTGTTTCTGGACATCTGGTTTGTTGCTCCTGTCATCTTGCTGTTTGTGACACCTGAAGCAACTACTTCATGGTGGTAAGTCTCTTGTTCTGTTACCTAAATCTTTCCAAAATATAGTAGTAGTAGTAGTCCTAAAGGGAATATTCTATGGCTTAGGAAAATGTTTCATTTTAAAGCTCATTGTCTTTATTACATCATATTAGAAATTCGTTTTTATTATGTACTAAGAAAGTGTGATCCATTTACTGGTCTACTTTGTATGGGAACACACTAGTTAACTTGTTTTCATAGCAGCTGTATGTATGTCTCATTTCTACCTCCTAGTAATAAAATGTTCAGTTGTGAACATATTCATCTTTTTCGTTAAGGGTAA
Source organism: Rhinoderma darwinii (assembly GCF_050947455.1). Lineage (NCBI taxonomy): Eukaryota > Metazoa > Chordata > Amphibia > Anura > Rhinodermatidae > Rhinoderma > Rhinoderma darwinii. Next base: position 182,982,205 of record NC_134689.1, on the reverse strand, counting down.
CCAGAATTACTTGTAATATACTTGCAAGCTTTATAGTGTATCATTCTTTTTTTTTTTAAATAAAATGTCCACATTTTTCTTTTACACATAGAATACATCACGTTACTTGTCCCTTTTAAGCATATACTTTCTTTTGGCTTGTTTACAGCCCAAGCAGTATGATTTTATCTGGCTCAATACAGTGAAATCTGAAATATGCCGCGTAGCTCAGCATTTTAAAGAGGGTTTTGTCTTAAACAGATAGTGCTATGATCATCTCTTACAGCTGACCGAATGTAGTGCCATCTATCTAATGTCTATACTTAAGTTTTCCAATGCTAATGAAATCAACACTTCACAACTGGTTTTATAAACGTTCTGTCACTGGTCAGCAGATGTTATCCTACTTTACATACCTAGTTAACTAAATTGTTCTATATACTGAAGGGGGTCACAAACATTACCAGAAAATTATGAATCATTTCATAATTTACTACCTAACATTAACTATTACTATTTCCGCTGCATAAACATAATATTTACAATCTAGGTGTATCTATGTGAATTGCTACCATGTAAAGACCGCTTACTGTTTAAATTTAAGAAATGTTATTTGGTTCTCAAGTTATAGTTTATGGTTGGCAGAAAAAGAACAGGTAGGTGAGTAATTGCGCCATTGTGTTGTGTACAGGAATTATACTGATTTGTGCAATATATATATATATATATATATATATGATTTAGCACCATACAGATCATTATGCTTCTTTGGTTGATCGCTTAAGATTCAATGCTAATTACTAATTAACTATTTAATCCACTGGATGTATATGAAACTATAAGAGAAAACACTACAAGCAGTAAAAGATAAGTAGTACTCCACATTAAGAAATGGTTTTTTTTTTTTCAGATGAACTTGAGGCAATGTCTTTGACATTTAAGGTGCCTTTTCAAACTTTCTTTTATAATAGGGAACATCTGGGCACCGATGATGTAATCTCCTATTTAAGACTTGTCCATAATAATATGTTTTTACAGTGGACACTTCATACTGATATTTTTTTTATTATTTTCATTTTTTTCCCCCATCTATCTTAAGCTACTTTGCTGTCATTGGGAATAACAACATATAATATTCCAGCCAATGAATTGCAAGTGACCTGACATGATCTATAGTTTTCAAGTCACATGTTATTTGTACAATAAACTTTATTTGGTTGTGTGTATTTCAACACTTTCATAATTTTATTAAACTAATGTATCATGCATTTTTAATAAAGCTACAAGTCCAAATTATAATAATGAACAAATAAGAGTTGGCCTTTCTTCACTATGGGTTTACATCTCTGATGACTGCATATAAGCTCAACCTGCTTCTCTTGGACACAGCTGGGTCTTTGATGCTGGGAGAGCATGGTGTGTTGTTGTTTGGCATAGCAAGCAGGGTAGCCCGCTCTATGAACTATCAAGGCGTCACAAATAGGCTTCTACCTGGCTATACACGTTGTGCCTCATGACGTACACACTATCCCTCCATGTTTCACACACTTGCACCCCATTATCCATTTTATTTCTATTGAGGCACTTTACTCATTACTGCCCCCTATATTTCACTCATAGTATTACACTTGCACACACACACTATTCATTTATTATTTCTTACTACACATCCCATGCACCACACACACACACCACTCCCCTCAAGACCAGTGGGAGTGGCTATTATTATTTAAAGCACCTGCTCACTCCTTCATCAGCATTTTCTGACCTGGCTGTGTCCATTTGCAAGTATGGCCTTTTTCTGTGTTTTCATATATGTCCCCTTGTTTTTATCGGTTCTACTTTACATACCTAGTTAACTAAATTGTTCTATATACTGAAGGGGGTCACAAACATTACCAGAAAATTATGAATCATTTCATAATTTACTACCTAACATTAACTATTACTATTTCCGCTGCATAAACATAATATTTACAATCTAGGTGTATCTATGTGAATTGCTACCATGTAAAGACCGCTTACTGTTTAAATTTAAGAAATGTTATTTGGTTCTCAAGTTATAGTTTATGGTTGGCAGAAAAAGAACAGGTAGGTGAGTAATTGCGCCATTGTGTTGTGTACAGGAATTATACTGATTTGTGCAATATATATATATATATATATATATATATGATTTAGCACCATACAGATCATTATGCTTCTTTGGTTGATCGCTTAAGATTCAATGCTAATTACTAATTAACTATTTAATCCACTGGATGTATATGAAACTATAAGAGAAAACACTACAAGCAGTAAAAGATAAGTAGTACTCCACATTAAGAAATGTTTTTTTTTTTTTCAGATGAACTTGAGGCAATGTCTTTGACATTTAAGGTGCCTTTTCAAACTTTCTTTTATAATAGGGAACATCTGGGCACCGATGATGTAATCTCCTATTTAAGACTTGTCCATAATAATATGTTTTTACAGTGGACACTTCATACTGATATTTTTTTTATTATTTTCATTTTTTTCCCCCATCTATCTTAAGCTACTTTGCTGTCATTGGGAATAACAACATATAATATTCCAGCCAATGAATTGCAAGTGACCTGACATGATCTATAGTTTTCAAGTCACATGTTATTTGTACAATAAACTTTATTTGGTTGTGTGTATTTCAACACTTTCATAATTTTATTAAACTAATGTATCATGCATTTTTAATAAAGCTACAAGTCCAAATTATAATAATGAACAAATAAGAGTTGGCCTTTCTTCACTATGGGTTTACATCTCTGATGACTGCATATAAGCTCAACCTGTTGGAACATTGCATATACATATACGGGCTGCCATAAACATTATGCTAAATATTCTTGCAAGACAACTACAGGACATTTTAAATTAAATGTAGAGGTAACGATAATAGTTAGGGATTGTCCAGATTTGTTTTTTGGTTGTTTTTTTTTTTTTTAAAAGTGCTTTTTTTGTTTTTCCACAAACAGCTTTTTTTCATAGGCAGTGTCTAGTATTGCAGCGAAGCCCCGTTCACTTGATGAATTAATTAGTAGAATTCAATAATTAATTACAGATATCTATGGTATTGCACCATGGATTGATACATTTTTTTTTTTATTTCCAAAATATTTCTTATCCCTTAGTGGTAGATGCTACAATTGTTGGTTTTACTTTTACTATGGTCCAAAAAATATATAAGTGGAGTAATGCAAAGATAAATTTCCTATGCTAAAAATTATTTCCCATGAGAAAAATGTCTTATATTGTGACAAATATCTATTTGTGTTTTCCCCTTTCCTGACAAGTGTTATGAACACTCAGTATATCGAGGAAAAATCTTTACACCTATGGCTAGCTATAACCTGGTAAGGTTACTATCTTAACACTCTTGCCTTTAAAGGGTACAATTCCAGTAATAACATTATAGTAGGTATCACTTGCCAGTTATGACATTTCCCAATGTTAGCATTAAAGTGGCTTAAAACCAGAGCCTTGCTTTAAGTATGGATAATAACATGCTTTTAATAATGCTTTTTAATCCATTATTCATACATTTCTGTTTTTTAGCAATCTGCAAGTACTCTGTGAAACAAGAGTAATACTGTGGTTAGTTTTGAGCAATTTTATATTACATGCTTATGGTGATACGTGGTTATAGTGTCATCTTTGGCAATAGTCAAAGATAATCCTAGTTAAAGTATTGGGATAGTCATAAATGATCTGGTATAATTTGAGTACTGTATATAGTTTAATTTACTAGGAAATATAAAGTACAGTAGGAACTAAAATATATTTAATATTTTTATAAAATGCATTGCACAACCAGTTCAGTGATCTACTCTGTACTATATAATTAACTTTTTGTAAGAATATATTTTGTGGCTGTTAGTGGAAAAGAAGACCTTTCAGTAGTCGCATGAATATCTGCTGACTTTTTTATAGTAATCCAATTTTTTAACCGGTCAGGCTCTGTATGTTCTACACAATACATAATCATAATAATTTATTTAATATGCTGACATCAATTGTAAAGATGTCATCCTAAATTAGTATTGCAAGGTGTCTATGCTGGCTAAAGATGTACAGATAATTTAGTTGAAAATCTGGCATTATTTCAGAAATTGTATTGAACGTAAAGATTTTCACCAGATTATCACGATCATGACACCTGTAGCAAATAACTATAATATAATAGGATAATAATTCTGTCAGACTGAAAATAAATCTCTTAGTCTGTGCGTTTCTTAAAGGGGTTGTCCAGGATTGAATTTTTTTTTCGCTAAGAGCAGGAAAGATGCTCCAGCACTGCTTCTCCGGTGGTCCCCGATGAGCTTTGTTGACTTGTCCTGCAATGTTCATGCGTGTGACCACTGCAGCCAATCACTAGCCTCAGTGATCTTGTGCCATACATCATGAAATCAACGCATCATGGCTCTGTTTTGGCCCTGATAAATTAAGTGGCTTGTGGATCTAGTGGAGTTACTAAACCGGATTGGTTTGCTGCATTCCTGTGTGTGATACTGCGTGATATATGAATTGAGTGATCGCTAATAGAAGTTTGCAAAACTGACACAGTTTTAAACCCTTTTTTCCTTCTTAACTTCTGTCCTGCTGTGCAGCTGACTAGGGGGCGGGGTTAACTGCTCTCAGGTGATATAAATGAGCCAGCAGGCCTCAGTTGAGCTTGCTCTGTTATGGTCTTGCTAAATTAAGTGGCTTGTGGATCAAGTGGAGTTACTAAACCAGAGCTAAAGTCCCTGTAAGTACTTTTCTTTTCTTTTACTTTAACAATTGTTCACTGTTTTTTGTAACTGGGGTAATAGACCGCAAGATTAGAGGTTTTCTTCAGTAAACAGTTTGCCATATGTATGCACGGCTGGAGCCGGAGTTCCAGGGTGAATACCTCTGTGGCAGATGTGAGCTTGTTGTTCACCTGGAAGCTCGCATTAGAGATCTGGAGGAGCAAAATGCAACACTGAGGGTGATAGACAATCTTGAGCGGAGCATGCTGCTCACTGAGCAAGCAGTGGGGTAGAACTGGATGGTGAATACATGGGTCAGCAGGATCAGGCAAGTAGCTGGGTTAATGTAGTTAGGTGCAGTAGAAAGGGGTCCAAGAAAAGGAAGACCAATCCTGTTTCTGATATTCCAAGCAAAATTGCCACGTTGGGTGATGTTGCGAGGGTGTCGGTCTTAAAAATGGCAGCCCTAGTGGATACTGATCTCCCTAAAAGCCGGGAGAACAGCCCAGCTAATAGTCTGGGGATGGCAATGCAGGTAAGGCAAGACAATTGGTAGTTGTAGGGGATTCTATAATCAGGAAGACGGATAGAGTAATTTGTTGCCAAGACCGCCTCAACCGAATGGTTTGCTGTCTCCCTGGCACCAGTGTTCGGCAAGTAGTGGAACAGGTGGATAAATTACTGGGAGGGGCTGGTGATGATCCAGCTGTCGTGGTCCATGTGGGTACCAACGATAGAATACATGGTAGGTGGAGGAGCCTTAAGAATGATTTTAAAGAACTAGGCTACAAGCTGAAGGGAAGGACCTCCAAAGTAGTATTCTCAGGAATACTGCCTGTGCCATGCGCATCACAGGAAAGACAGCGGGAACTCAGGGAGTTAAATGCATGGCTTAAGTCTTGGTGTAGAGAAGGCTTTGGGTTCCTAGAGCACTGGGCTGACTTTTCATTGGGGTACAAACTGTATTCTGCAGATGATTTGCACCTAAATGGAAGGGGGTCCGCTGTTCTGGGGGAGAGAATTCTAGCTGGGGTATCAGAGTATTTAAACTGGGGCTGAGGAGGGAGGTCAATGTAGAAAATGTGGTAGTCAGGTTAGAGAGGGGTCAGACTAAATTGGTGGGGGGAGAAATAGACTCTGGGGAGAGGACTAGACAACAGGATAAGGAAATCCTTTTGTTACAAAACAGCAATGAAAATAAAAGAGCCCAAATGTCAAATCACATTTCTGATACTGAAAGTGGAAAATTGAAAGGCAAGTTTAAGTGCATGTTCACAAATGCCAGAAGTCTAGCAAGCAAAACGGGGGAGCTAGAGGCCTTGGTACTGGAGGAACATATAGATATAATTGGTGTTGCTGAAACATGGCTAGACTCTTCACATGACTGGGCTGTAAATCTACAGGGTTTTACACTGTTTCGGAAAGACAGGGCGAATAGGAAAGGCTTTGGTGTATGTCTGTATGCGAGAAGTGATATGAAGGTGAGTGTGAAAGACAATAGAGGGTGAAGATTGTGGGAAGATTGAAACCTTGTGAGTGGAATTACAAAGGGAGGTAAACACTGAAAAATGACTCGGTGTAATCTATATACCCCTCAATATAACTAAGGAGATGGATGATCAGCTATATAAGCAAATGGAGCAGGCTGCACATACTGGTACTGTGGTGATAATGGGAGATTTTAATTACAGGGATATTAATTGGTGTCATGGTTCGGCTTCAACTGCAAAGGGGAGACATTTCCTCAACCTGTTGCAGGAAAATTTTATGGGCCAGTATGTGGAAGACCTGACTAGAGGTGAATCTCTGTTGGATCTGGTCATTTGTAATAATGCAGAGCTTATGGGGAATGTCAATGTTCGTGAAAACCTCGGTAACCGTGATCACAATATAGTTATATTTTACATATACTGTAAAAAACACACAGGCTGGGAGGGAAAAAACACTTAATTTTAAGAAGGCCAATTACCCCAGGTTGAGGGCTGCAATTCAGGATATAGACTGGGAACAACTAATGTCAAATAATGGGACAAATGATAAATGGGAGATTTTAAAATCTACTTTGGGTAATTATAGTGCAAAATTTATTCCTATAGGTAACCAGTATAAACGACTAAAATTAAACCCCACATGGCATACACCTTCTGTAAAAAGGGCAATATATGACAAAAAAAGGGCATTTGAAAAATACAAATCTGAGGATACATCTGTAGCCATTAAAAAATTATAAGGGTATGTTCACATGGGCTATTTTCATTTGTTTTTCAGGCCGTAAAACGACTGAAAAATCGGAATCAGAACTCCTACAAACAACTGCCCATTGATTTCAACTGGAAATACGGCGTTCTGTTCAGACGGGGCGTTTAACGCCTCATTTTAAAAAAACAGCACATTAAAAGAAGTGGGTGTCACTTCTTGAGCCGTTTTTCATTGACTCTATAGAAAAAAAACGCAGCGAAAAAAGGTAGTTTGATTAAAAAACTGCTGAACTGTTTCTGTACTAGAGTTCTTTGCAAGAGTTTTTTTGCAAGAGGAAAATCTGCCTCAAAATTTCATTTGGAATTTTGAGGCAGATTTTACTCTGCCTGCACGCTGATTTTCGCTGAGTTTCGTCCGCAGCCATTGAGCACCGCGGGCAAAAAACGCTGCGAAATACGCTTTCTCTGCCTCCCATTGATGTCAATGAGAGGTCAGAGACGTAAATGCCCGAAGATGGGGCATGTCCCTTCTTTTTCCCGCGAGCCGGTTTTTCCGCTCGCGGGAAAAAAACAGATCCGCCTCCCATTGAAATCAATGGGAGGCGTTTTTTGGCGCGCTTTGCGGCGCGGTTTCTGCATCAAAAAACTCTGTGTGAACTGGCCCTTAAACCGCTTAGTTCAGTTATTTATTTTCCCCTTTTCATAATATTTAGAGATTCTCTAGTGACTGGTATAATGCCAATGGACTGGCGCACGGCAAATTTGGTGCCTATTTTCAAAAAGGGCTCTAGGTTTCCCCCGGGCAATTATAGACCAGTATGCTTAATATCCATCATGGGGAAAATGTTTGAGGGGCTATTGAGGGACTATATACAGGATTATGTGACAAAAAATAGTATTATAAGTGACAGCCAGCACGGTTTTACGAAGGACAGAAGTTGTCAAACTAACCTGGTTTGTTTTTATGAAGAGGTGAGCAGACACCTAGACAGAGGGGCCGCTGTGGATATAGTGTTTTTGGATTTTGCAAAGGCATTTGACACTGTCCCTCATAGACGTCTAATGTGTAAATTACGGACTATAGGTTTAGAAAGTATAATTTGTAATTGGATTGAGAATTAGCTCAAGGTCTATATCCAGACAGTTGTGGTCAATGATTCCTACTCTGAATGGCCCCCTGGTTATAAGTGGTGTACCCCAGAGTTCCGTGCATGGACCACTATTATTCAACTTATTTATTAATGATATAGAGGATGAGATTAATAGCACTATTTCTATTTTTGCAGATGACAGCAAGCTATGTAGTAATGTTCATAAATTGCAAGCTGATTTGAACACCCTAAGTGTTTGGGCGTCCACTTGGCAAATGAAGTTTAATGTAGATAAATGTAAAGTTATGCATCTGGGTACCAACAATCTGCATGCATCAGATGTCCTAGGGGGAGCTGCACTGGGGGAGTCACTTGTTGAGAAGGATCTTGGTGTACTTGTAGATCATAAACGAAATAACAGCATGCAGTGTCAATCAGCTGCTTCAAAGGCCAGCAGGATATTGTCGTGTATTAAAAGAGGCATGGACTCACGGGACAGGGATGTAATATTACCACTTTACAAAGCATTAGCGAGGCCTCATCTAGAATATGCAGTTCAGTTCTGGGCTCCAGTTCATAGAAAGGAGGCCCCGGAGTTGGAAAAAATACAAAGAAGAGCAAAAAATCTAATAAGGAGCATGGAGAATCTAAGGAGAAACAAACAAGGTGGATCCAGCGTTGCTGTGGATAAAAAGGGAACTTGTTCCAAGTTTAATGAAATTTGTTTAAAATAGGATCAATCTGGATGATGTCCTAAAGTGCGAGGAGAGATGTGAAAAAAGTTGGGGAAGCCTACGCGTTTCAAACGCTTCCTGCGTTCTTAACCATGGCTAGGATTAAGAACGCAGGAAGCGTTTGAAACGCGTAGGCTTCCCCAACTTTTTTCACATCTCTCCTCGCACTTTAGGACATCATCCAGATTGATCCTATTTTAAACAAATTTCATTAAACTTGGAACAAGTTCCCTTTTTATCCACAGCAACGCTGGATCCACCTTGTTTGTTTCTCCATTGTCTACATATCGCGTGCCGACGCGAGGATCCGTGCGGTGATTAACGTGCAAAATCTACGTACAAAAGGTGAGCTGGAGGTTTCGTCTCCCCCTCTTTTTTCCATGGAGAATCTAAGTTATGAGGAAATAATTAATTAAACCTATTTAGGCTTGAAAAAAGACGACTAAAGGGGGACATGATTAACTTATATAAATATATGAATGACACATACAAAAAATATGGGGAAATCCAGTTCCATGTAAAACCCCCTAAAAAAAAAAACAAGGGGCACTCCCTCCGTCTGGAGCATCAAAGGTTCAATCTGCAGAGGCGACAAGCCTACTTTACTGTGAGAACTGTGAATCTATGGAATAGTCTACCGCAGGAGCTGGTCACAGCAGGGACAGTAGATGGCTTTAAAAAAGGGTTAGATAATTTCCTAGAACAAAATCATATTAGCTCCTATGTGTAGAAATTTTACCCTTCCCTTTCCTTGGTTGAACTTGATGGACTTGTGTCTTTTTTCAACCGTACTAACTATATAACACTGAGGCCAGTGTTTGGCTGCATCGGTCCCAGGGGATTGAACAGATAAGCTCTGTGTTTTATTTTAGAAAATTTCCTGTTCTTAGCAAAAAAAAAATGTTTTAAATCCTAGATAACCACTTTTAAGTCAGGTCAGAAAGGTTGAGGAACAAAGTGAGAGGCAAAATGATAACATAGCTTTTAACTTTCAAAACTTTTAACTGCATCTTTTTAAGATTTTTGTTTTGATCTAATAACTTGTACACATATTGCTACAGGTTGGGTGTTTAACCCCTTAAGGACACGGCCAATTTTGGCCTTGAGGACAGAACAGTTTTTTTATATTTCCCTCTTTGCATCCCGACGCTCATAACTCTCTTATTTTTTGTACGACGTAGTTGTATGAGACTTTGTTTTTTGCGGGACGAGTTGTACTTTTGATAAAAATACATTATCGTTTAATTTTTGTACATTTTTATTTTGGCGAAAATGCAGAAAAAAAAAACTGTTCCGCTGCAATTTTAATATTTATTTATTTTTTACACCATACACCGATCATCATAAATAATGTCATTTGTTTTACAGGTTGTTACAGTCGTGGCGATACCAAATATGTCAATTTCATGTTTTGGGACTTTTATGTTTTAAAAAGTTTATTATAAAAAAAGTGTTTGTGTATTTTTTTTTTTACTTTTTATTTGTCATGAATTTTTTTTTTTACATTCATTTAACTTTGTTTTTTTTAATCCCATAAAGGGATTTATCAATTTAATTTTTTCACTGTAATGTACTGGCATAGAGCTTTATGCCAGTACATTAGCCTGTGTACTCATTGTACACAGGCAGTTGTTAGGGCATACCTTAGTATGTTCTAACAACAGGAAATATGTTCAGACAGTCCTGTAGGTCCTTCAATGGACCCTGGGCTGTCTGGCCGTACAAGTTATGGGCTTTGATCGCATCAGTTATTTTCTGTGACGCGAGTCCCCTCTCCTTGAACGCCGTGATCAGCTTTCATCGCGGCATTCAAAGAGTGAACGGCGGAGAGAAGATGTTTTTCTTCTCTCCGCTGTCAAACAGCTGTTACACAGACAGCTGTTACACAGAACGAGAATGCTCATCCTAATGCGCCAAGTATCCGCCGCTGAGGACGAGCATTCTCGTCCTGTGTCTGCAATCTGTTAACCCATTAGTGACCGCCCAAGGATGTTTTTATGGCGGCCACTAACGGGCTTTATTCCGATGCAGTATCATTTTCTTTGGCGCTGTATCGGAATAAATAAACACTCCGGTAGCTGAAGGGCTGGGAGCAGAACTGCTTGAGTGGCCGGGATCAATATCCGTATTGATCACGCTCTTTTCACCCCTCAGATACGGTGCTCAATAGCGAGCACCGCATCTGAGTGGTTTTAACCCAGCCACACCCTGCGATGTGATCGTATGGTACAGGTGGCTTCTATGGCAGAAGGGGGGCCTAACAGGCCCCCAGGTCTGCCTATAGTTGATGCCTGTTGGGGAATGGCCTAACACATGCCTGTCCGTTTTATGCTGACAGGCAGTAATACACTGCAATACAGAAGTTTTGCAGTGTATTATAAAAGCGAACAGATGATCTCACAGTAAAGTCCCCTAGTGGGACTAAAAAATGTTTTAAAGTTTATAATGAATAAAAATCTCAAGTAAAAAAAAAAAAATTAAAAACCTACTTTTTCCCCTTACAAAATGTTTTATTATGAAAAAAAAAAAAAAGGATGACAAATATTATATATATGGTATTGCCGTGTCCGTTAAAGAAGACCTGTCACCGGCCAAAAAAATTGCAGTTGACATCTTCGTTATATCGCAGTCACCTCAGAGATTCTGCCGCTTTTTTATATTTTTCTTCTAGCCCCCACTGTTCTTGAAATACTGTGGCTGTTCGATATGCAAATTAGGCCTTTGACTCTCAAGTGGGCTGTTACCCCTTATCAAGTGACTGGCGTTACCCGCCCACTTGACAGTCAAAGGCCTCATTTGCATATTGGGCACCAAAACTAATGGCACTGATATCTTATCCATGGTGGGGGCCAGAAGAAAAAAATAAAAAGTGGCAGAATCTGTGAGGTGCCTGCAACAGATGCCAGCTGCAGTTTTTAAGGCAGGTGACAGGTTATCTTTAAGCTATTACATTACTTAACCCACACAGTGATCCTAGTAAAACAAAAAAAACAATGCCAAAATTACTGTTTTCTGTTCATCCTGCCTGAAATTTTTTTTTGTAAAAAGTGATAAAGTTGCATGTACTCCAATAAAAACTACAAGTCGTCCTGGAAAAAAAAAAGCCCTCATACAGTTGCATGGGCAGAAAAAGAAAAAAGTTATGGCTCCTAAAATATGTCGACACCAAAACAAATAATTTTGAAAAAAGTAGTAAAACATAAAACTATATAAATTTGGTATCGCCGCAATTGTAACGACCTGCTGAATAAAGTTGTTATTTATACTACACGGTAAACAAAAAAAGTAAGCAGAATTGGGGTGTTTTTCTATACCCCCCAGTTAATAAAAGTTAATAAATTATATGCACCACAAAATTGTGCTTTAACCCCTTCGCACACCCTGACATGCCATTACGTCCAGGTGCGGGGGGGTGATGTTTGGAGCACGCTCCATATGCTGCGGGTGTTGGCTGTATTTGACAGCGGACACCCGGGACTAACAGACGGGAGCAGTGATCGCGCTGCTCCTCGCTGTTTAACCCCTCAAATGCTGCGGTCAATTGTGACCGCAGCATCTAAGGTGTTGAAAAGAGGGGGGCGGCCCCCTCCAACAGCTCACCCCCCCCCAGTGAGATTGATGGGTGACTACTGTTATTATGGCAGCCAAGGGGCCTAATGAAGGCCCCCAGGGCTGCTTTCGCTCTGCCTCAGCTAAGCCCTGTAAAAAGGACGATCTACTGCATTACGTTAGTATTGCAGTATATTGTAAAAGCGATCTAACGATCGCTAGTGTGAGTCCCCCAGGGGTGGCTAATAAAGTGTGTGGGAAAAAAAGTAAAGAAAACGTTTTTAGTAGTGAAAAAAAAACTAAAAATATTAAAAGTAAAAAAAAAAAAATCTTTTTCCATTTTCCCTCGAAAGTAAAGTAAAAAATAAAAAAGTCAACAAAATTGGTATCGCTGCATCCGTAAAAGTCTGAACTATTACAATATAGCTTTATTTAACTCACCTGGTGAACGGAACACTGTAAAAAATAAAAATTGTAAAACGCCAAAAAATTTAAGTGATCAGATCTACGTACCAAAAATGGTACCGATGAAAACTACAGCTCGTCCCACAGAAAAGAAGCCCTCGCACAGCTCAATCGGTTATAGCTCTCAGAATGTGGCGACACAAAACATTTATTTTTTTAACAAAAACTTTATTAATAAAAGTAAAATATTAAAAAACCTATATAAATTTGATATCACTGTAATCTTATTGAGCCACAGAATAAAGATAAGTTGTCGTTTTTACCGAACGGTGAAAGTCGTAAAAAGGAAACCCAAAAAACAATTGAGGAATCGCAGTCTTTTCCATTTTCAGGCCGCGAATCATTTTTTTTTTCAGTTTCCAAGTTCATTATATGGAACTATAAATGGTACCAAAAGAAACTACAACTCCTCCCGCAAAAAATAAGCCCTCCCACCACTCTATTGACGGAAAAATAAAAAAGTTATGGCTCTTGGAATGCGGGGAGTGAAAAACGAAAATGAAAAATCAAAAAATTACTTTGTCCCGAAGGGGTTAAAAATTACAACTTGTCCCGCAAAAAACAAGACCTTATACAGTTTTGTCAATGCAAAAATAAAAAAGATATAGCTCTTTGAATGAGACGATGGAAAACGTAAACAATAGCTTGGTCATTAACCCCTTCAGGACCAAGCTTTTTGGCCTTCAGGACCACCCCCAGTTTTTTCAAATCTGACGTGTCACTTTGGCGGGATTCACACGACAGGGATTGCCGGCCGTTCATAAATCGGCCGGCACCCGGCTGCATTAGGAATAATAGACCCCTAATGGGGCTATTCACACGACCGATTTTTTGACGGCCGGTAAAACCGGCCGTCAAAAAATAGGACATGCTCTATTTTCAGCCGGGTGACCGGCCGCCCGGCTCCCATAGAAGTCTATGGGGCCGGGTAATACACGGCCATCACCGGAATGTGTCCCGAGTGATGGCCAGGTCTACCGTCGCTCGCGCACTCTCTCTCCTCCTCCTCACAGTGCAGAGTGCATGTGAGGAGGAGGATCTTTTATTGCTCGCTGTAGGAGTCGGAATCCCCAATCCCCGGCTGGGGATTGGGGATTCCGCTACAGGAGAAGTGCGTGACTACACTGCCAATATATTGACACAGCGAAGTCACGCACTTCTGCAGCGGAATCCCCGACTCTATGGCCGGGGATGCCGCTACAGGAGAAGTGCGTGACTACACTGTCCATATATGGACACAGCGAAGTTACGCACTTCTGCAGCGGAATCCCCGACTCTATGGCCGGGGATGCCGCTACAGGAGAAGTGAGTGACTACACTGTCCATATATGGACACAGCGAAGTGACTCACTTCTGCAGCGAAATCCCCGACTCTATGGCCGGGGATTCCGCTACAGGAGAAGTGAGTGACTACACTGTCCATATATGGACACAGTGACGTCACTCACTTCTGAAGCGGAATTCCCGACCAGTGGCAGGGAATTCCTCTTCAGGAGAAGTCAGTGACTACACTGTCCATATATGGACATTGAAGTCAGGGACTTCTCTTGGAAAGGGGGGGGGATGGGTGCAACCTACAGGGGACTGTGTGGCATCACCTACAGGGGGCAGGGTGGGTGGCATCACCTACAAGGGGCAGGGTGGGTGGCATCACCTACAGGGGGCAAGGTGGGTGGCATCACCTACAGGGGGCAGGGTGGCATCGCCTGCAGAGGGCAGGGTGGCATCGCCTGCAGGGGGCTGTGTGGCATAACCTACAGGGGGCTGTGTGGCATCACCTACAGGGGGCTGTGTGGCATCACCTACAGGGGGCTGGGTGGCATTACCTACCAGGGGGGCTGTGGCATTATCTACAAAGGGCTGTGTGTGGCAACAAATTTTAAATGAAATTCATCCGATTTTAAAACGGACAGGGAAAAAAACGGATTCAAATCGGCCGGTAAAAACGGCAACACTGAACGGAATCGGAACGGATGCAAACCGGCCGGGAAAATCGGCCAAAAACGGCCGATTTTCCCGGCCGACACTCGGACCCTGTCGTGTGAATGAGGCCACTATGTGGTAATAACTTTGGAATGCCTTTACCTATCCAAGCGATTCGGAGATTGTTTTCTCGTGACATATTGTACTCTGTTAGTGGAAAAATTTGGTTGATAAATTCATTGCTTATTTGTGAAAAACACCAAAATGTAGAGAAAATTTGAAGAAATTATGATTTTTCTATTTTTATATGTATCTGCTTGTAAAACAAATAGTAATACCACACATTTCCCATATGTCTACTTTGTTTGCATCGTTTTTTGAATGTCCTTTTATTTTTTTACCACGTTACAAGGCTTAGAACTTTAGCAGCAATTTGTCACATTTTTAAGAAAATTTCAAAAGGCTATATTTTCAGGGACGAGTTCAGTTCTGAAGTGGTTTTGAGGGGCCCATATAATAGAAACCCCCATAAAACACACCATTTTGAAAACTGCACATCTCCAAGTATTCAAAACTGCATTCAGAAAGTGTTTTAACCCCTTAGGCATTTCACATGAATTGAAGCAAAGTAGAAGTGAAATTTACAAAGGTTTTACCCGAGAAATGCATCTCAGTATTTATTGCCCAGATTCTACCGTTTTTATAAATATCCCTCATGTGTCCCTAGTGTGCTAATGGGCTGAAACACAGGCTATATGTAAGATGCACGGAGTACATTGGTATATGTAAGCTGGGCGGAGTACATCAGGGTATATATAAGCTGGGCGGAGTACATCTGGGTATACACTACCGTTCAAAAGTTTGGGGTCACCCAGACAATTTTGTGTTTTTCATGAAAACTGACACTTTATCAAATGAGTTGCAAAATGACTACAAAATATAGTCAAGACATTGACAAGGTTAGAAATAATCATTCTTATTTGAAATAATAATTTTCTCCTTCAAACTTTGCTTTCGTCAAAGAATGCTCCATTTGCAACAATTACAGCATTGCAGACCTTTGGCATTCTAGCTGTTAATTTGCTGAGGTAATCGGGAGAAATTTCACCCCATGCTTCCCGAAGCCCCTCCCTCAAGTTGGATTGGCTTGATGGGCACTTCTTGCGTACCATACGGTCAAGCTGCTCCCACAACAGCTCTATGGGGTTGAGATCTGGTGACTGCGCTGGCCACTCCATTACAGACAGAATACCAGCTGCCTGCTTCTTCCGTAAATAGTTCTTGCATAATTTGGAGGTGTGCTTTGGGTCATTGTCCTGTTGTAGGATGAAATTGGCTCCAATCAAGAGCTGTCCACAGGGTATGGCATGGCGTTGAAAAATTAAGTGATAGCCTTCCTTATTCAAAATCCCTTTTACCTTGTACAAATCTCCCACTTTACCAGAACCAAAGCAACCCCAGACCATCACATTACCTGCACCATGCTTGACAGATGACGTCAGGCACTCTTCCAGCATCTTTTCAGTTATTCTGAGTCTCACAAATGTTCTTCTGTGTGATCCAAACACTTCAAACTTTGATTCGTCTGTCCATAACACTTTTTTCCAATCTTCCTCTGTCCAATGTCTGTGTGCTTTTGCCCATGTTAATCTTTTCCTTTTATTAGCCAGTCTCAGATATGGCTTTTTCTTTGCCACTCTGCCCTGAAGGTCAGCATCACTGTAGACGTTGACACTGGTGTTTTGTGGGTACTATTTAATGAAGCTGCCAGTTGAGGACCTATTTCTCAAACTAGAGACTCTAATGTACTTGTCTTGTTGCTCAGTTGTGCAGCGGGGCCTCCCACTTCTCTTTCTACTCTGGTTAGAGCATGTTTGTGCTGTCCTCTGAAGGGAGTAGTACACACCGTTGTGGGAAATCTTCAGTTTCTTGGCAATTTCTCGCATGGAATAGCCTTCATTTCTAAGAACAAGAATAGACTGTCGAGTTTCACATGAAAGCTCTCTTTTTCTAGCCATTTTGAGAGTTTAATCGAACCCACAAATGTAATGCTCCAGATTCTCAACTAGCTCAAAGGAAGGTCCGTTTTATAGCTCCTCTAAACAGCAAAACTGTTTACAGTGGTGCTAACATAATTGCACAAGGGTTTTCAAGGGTTTTCTAATCATCCATTAGCCTTCTAACACAGTTAGCAAACACAATGTACCATTAGAACACTGGAGTGATGGTTGCTGGAAATGGGCCTCTATACACCTATGTAGATATTGCATTAAAAACCAGACGTTTTCAGCTAGAATAGTCATTTAGCACATCAACAATGTATAGAGTGCATTTCTGATTAATTTAATGTTATCTTCATTGAAAAAAACGGCTTTTTTTTCAAAAATAAGGAAATTTCTAAGTGACCCTAAACTTTTGAACGGTAGTGTATGTAAGCTGGGCGGAGTACATCGGGGTATATGTAAGCTGGGCGGAGGGCATCAGGTCATAATAGGATGATGTAATAATGGGGTAAATTAATAATAAAATTAATTAACCATGGATAGTGACGTACGCTTTTAACCAATCCTATATGCAGAGGCCAGATTTTTGGGTGCAGGAGTCGCACTTCTAAAGGGTATCCGTGGTATTGTACAAATATCCGCACTCCAGCATTGCCTAATCTTTGACTTCTTCACTAGCCCCATATGTAGCACAGACCCCAAAATGTCATAGTTTCCGCTGCATTTACAGCATACCTGGCAACCAGGAAGCCATTGCTAGGCTTCCTGATTGCCACAGCAACCATCATCGCCCCGCGATTTTTCATGGAGGCACACGGGGTACAGAGGGAGCCCCCTCCCTCTGTGACAATCACTTAAATGCCGCTTTTGACAGCGGTATTTAAGGGGTAAAGCGGCGGCGATCGGAGATAATTGTGATCGCCGCCGTTTCAGTGGGATGTCGGCTGTATATTACAGCCGACTCCCGCTGAAGATGAAACGCGCACAGCTCCTGTGGCGGCTTCATCCCCAGGGCGTACTGTACGCCCATTTGTGGGAACGGACTGCTAAAAAGCAAGTACAGTAACGCCCATTTGCGGGAAGGGGTTAAGGTCTAAAATAGCCAGGTCATTAAGGGGTTAAAAGAGTTGTTTGTTTTCTAGTAAACAAAGCATAATAATCAACAAACAAGGATAAAACTTGCTGATTGTCATAGTGTGCAGAATCCACAGCATTTCTTTAGGATTTATTCACATCTGCGTCAGGGCTCTGTTCTGAAGTTCCGTCAGAGCGGAGCCCTGACTGAGGCCCCATGCACACAACCGTAAAAAAAACTCTGTTCACTTCCATTGAACACGGACACCTTTCCGTATCGCTACGGATGAGTGTCCGTTACGCAGAACTGTGCCGGGAATTATGGAGCTTGTCCGTTCTTGGTCCGCAATTGCGGCACGGACTCCTCCATAGAAGTCTATGGTGGAAGCCAAAATTGCGGATGGCTACGGAGGTGCATCCGCAAATACAGAAGTGTTGCTAAGCGACACAAAGGGGATTTCTCATCAACCAGACCTCTTTATTTTGCGGATCCGTATATACGGATGTAATACGGATGTAATACGGATGCACTACGGACTGTATTTGCGGATACCATTCAGCAGAAATGGGTACTTTGCTGATGACTATAAAGCAATACGGAACCGTATTTGCGGTCCGTATTTGCGGATACGGTCGTGTGCATGATGCCTAAAACAAATGGAAACCATAAGTTTCCGTTTGCATCATCATCGATTTAAATTATGACGGATCCGGTGCACATGGTTTCCTTTTGTCTCAGTTGTGCAAGGGTACTATCGTTTTGACACAACCAATATCGTAGTCGACTGCGCTATTCATTCAGTCAAAACGACACCACCCTTGCACAACCAAAACAAATGGAAACCATTTGCAACCGATCCGGTACCATTGAAACCTATGGTTTCCATTTATTTGTCAGGGCTCCGTCCTGATGTAAAACTCTGACGGAACGTCAGAAAGGAGCCCTGACGCAGATGTGAATGGAGCCTTACTCTGGAGCTTCTTCAGTTGTCACCATAACCATGTGATTGACTGGTAACTAAGTTTAATGCGCTTGCATGTTCATGGACAGAGGGGGCAGGTAGCAGCTTGCTTCATCTTATATGTTCCTACACTAACTTTTACTCCTGCCTGCTGTATTTAGACTGTTCACACTGAATTTGAATTTTAGGACATGTCTAATTGACGTATCATAAATGGTTTTTTTTAGGGGGCAACACTTTCAATTAACCCCTTCCCTCTTTGGCCACTTTTGACCTTCCGGACAGGGCCTAATTTTTCAAATCTGACATGTTTCACTTTATGTGGCAATAACTCCGGAATGCTTTTACGTATCCAAGCGATTCTGAGATTTTCTCGTGACACATTGGACTTTATGTTACTGGCAAAATTTGCCCGATACATTCAGTATTTAATTGTGAAAACACCAAAATGTAGCGAAAAATTGCAAAAATTAGCATTTTTCTCAATTTAAATGTATCTGCTTGTAAGACAGGCAGTTATACCACACAAAAATGTTGCTAACTAACATCCCCCATATGTCTACTTTAGATTGGCATCGTTTTTTGCACATCATTTTATTTTTCTAGGACGTTACAAGGCTTAGAACTTTAGCAGCAATTTCGCGTTTTCAAGAAAATTTAAAAATGCTATTTTTACAGGGGCAAGTTCAGTTGTGAAGTGGCTTTGAGGTCCTTAGATATTAGAAACCCCCAATAAGTCACCCCATTTTAAAAACTGCACCCCTCAAAGTATTCAAAACAGCATTTAGAAAGTTTCTTAACCCTTTAGACATTGCGCAAGAATTAAGGCAAAGTAGAGGTGAAATTTACAAAGTTCATTATTTTTTTCCAGAAATTCATTTTGAATCCATTTTTTTTGTGCCACAGAAGGTTTTACCCAAGAAATGCAACTCAATATTTATTGCTCAGGTTCTGCAGTTTTAGGAAATATCCCACATGTGGCTCTAGTGTGCTACTGGACTGAAGCACCGGCCTCCGAAGCAAAGTAGCACCTAGTGGATTTTGGGCCTCCTTTTTATTAGAATATATTTTAGGCACCATGTCGGGTTTGAAGAGGTCTTGTGGAGCTAAAACAGTGGAAACCCCCCAAAAGTAACCCCATTTGGGAAACTACACCCCTCGAGGAATTTATTTAGGGGTGTAGAAAGCATTTTGACCCGCCAGTTTTTTTGAAAAAAGTTTTGGAACTAGGCCATGAAAATGAAAATCCAAATTTTTTCAAATGAAATCTAGGTTTAGCTATTTTTTTTTCATTTCCAAAAGAACTAAAGTAGAAAAAGCACCACAACATTTGTAGAGCAATTTCTCCCGAGTAAAACAATACCCCACGTGGTAATAAACGGCTGTTTGGACACACGGCAGGGCTTAGAAGGGAAAGAGCGCCATTTGGCTCTTGGAGCTCAAATTTAGCAGGAATGGTTTGCGGTGGCCATGTCACATTTGCAAATCCCCTGAGGTGACAAAACAGTGGAAACCCCCCACAAGTGACCCCATTTCGGAAACTACACCCATTGAGGAAATTATCTAGGGGTATAGTGAGCATTTTGACCCCACAGGTTGTTTGCAGAAATTTTTGGAAGTAGGCTATGAAAATGAAAATCTACATTTTTGTCAAAAAAAATGTAGGTTTAGGTATTTTTTTTTTCATTTCCACAAGGACTGAAGGAGAAAAAGCAACATTTGTAAAGCAACTTCTCCCGAGTAAAACAATAACCCACATGTGGTCACAAACATCTGTTTGGACACACGGTAGGGCTCAGAATGGACTAGCACCATTTGGATTTTGGAATGGTTTCTGGGCACCATGGTCACATTTGCTGAGCCCCTGTAGTACGAATACAGTAGAAACACCCCAAAAGTGACTCCATTTGGGAAACTGCACCCCCTGAGGAATCATCTAGGGGTATAGTGAAAATTTTGATCCCAAAGGTTTTTTGCTGAATTAATTAGAATTAAGCCATGAAAATGAAAAATATTTTTTTTTTCCAACAAGATGTAGTTTTAGATCAACATTTTTCATTTTTACAAGGAATAGAAAAGAAAAAGCACGCCAGCATTTGTAAAGAAATTTCTCCCGAGTACGGTAACACCCCATATGTGGTTATAATCAGCTGTTTACATATATGGGAGCATTCAGAAGAAAAGGAGCGATATTTATCTTTATCGTAGATTTTGCTGGAATGGTTTGCGGACGCCATGTTGCATTTGCAAAACCACTGATATACCAAACAAAAGTGACCCCGTTTTAGAAACTACACCCCTAAAGGCATTTATCAAGGGGTGTAGTGAGAATTTAGACTCCACAGGTGTTTTTCAGAAATGAATACGCAGTGGATGGTGCAAAGTGAAAATTGCAATTTCTCCACTGATATGCCCATTCACCGCACAATATGTTGTGCCCCTAGAGAATCTTACCCCATAAATTGTTAAGCGGGTTCTCCCGGGTATGGTAATGCCTTACTTGTGGCCATAAATTGCTGTTTGGGCACGCTGTAGGGCTAAGAAGGGAAAGATCGCCGTTTTGAGCATGGATTTTGCTTGGTAGTTCTGTTTGGGGTTTTGCTGGTATTTCAGTTTTTAATTGTGGGGGTATATGTAATCTGTGCGGAGTACATCAGCGCATAATACGATGGTATAATAATGGGGTAAATAATACAATTATCCATAGATGTGTGTTACGATGTGAAGCGATCCGTTATGCACAGGCCAGTGTCACACTGAAACGGTTTTCTTTCTTATCCCCCTTTTGTAACGCTCTGCACCTTTTGGGGACTTTTTCTCCTTCGTAGTTTCGGAAATATTGCTGGGAAAGTTTTGCGCTGGTATAATACGGGCGCCCTCGCTTCCAGCGGATGTGCTATGTCCCTTCCCTTTCCTAGTTCCTAAATACTAGGGCCCTGAAACTGAAGGAATGTTCGCCTCCGGCCTGCGCATTGAGATGTTTTTCATCACCGCATTACTAGTGCCATAACTTTTTTATTTTTCAGTTGATTGAGTGGTGTGTGGGCTTGTTTTTTTGCGAGACGGGCTGTAGATTTTATTAGTACCATTTTAGAACACATACGACTTTTTGATCACTTTTTATTTCATTTTTTGGTAAAGGAAATTACCAAAAACAAGCAATTCTGGAATAGTTTTTTATTGGGTTTTTTTTCGCCATCCACAGTGCGCCCTAAATTACATGTTAGCTTTATTTTGCGGGTCGATACGATTACGGCGATACCAAATTTATATCGTTTTTTTTATGTTTTGCAGCTTTTGCACAATAAAATCACTTTTTTTAATAAAATCATTTGTGTCACCATATTCTAAGACACAAAACTTTTTTATTTTTGCGTGCACAAAGCGGTGTCGGGGATTATTTTATGCGGGAAGGATTGTCGTTTTTATTAGTACTCTTTTGGAGTAAATGTGACTTTTTGATCACTTTTTATAGCATTTTTTGGAAGGAGATGTGACCTAAAAACAAAGATTCTGGCTTTGTTTTTCATGGGGTTTTTTTTTACGGCGTTCACTGTGCGGGATAAATTACATAATAATTTTGTAGTTTGGGTAGTTACGGACGCGGCAATACCAATTATGTATAGTTTTTTTAATTTTTACGGTTTTTCCCATAATAAAAGACTTGCTATGGGAAAAAAGTCAGTATAGCTTTATTTTTATTAAAGTGTGTGTTTCTATTGTTTTACGACATTTTTATTAACTTTTTTTTACTTTTTTGACTTGTCCCACTAGGGGACTTGAGGGCCTGATGCCCCGATCGCTACTCTAATACACAGCACTACATACAAAGTGCAGTGTATTAGCGCTGTCCGTTATTCACTGACAGCAAGCCTATGAGGACACGCCGCAGGCGTGTCCTCATCGGCTCCCGTACAAGGCAGACTCGGACACCATTTTCAGGCGTCCGATTGCCACAGAAACCGAACGATTGCGTCACTGGGTTGCTCGTCGGGTTAAAACCTATCAGATGCTGCTCTCTATTGAGCGCAGCATCTGAGTGGTTAATCAGCCGAATCGGAGAATAGCTCCAGTCCTGGCAGTTACAGCTGTCACCCCGCGGTGATGGTGCCGGCTCTGCTTCTGAGCCCGCACCATCACTGCGACGTAACTGTACTGCTCTTTGCGGGAACACCTTCCCGGCAGAGCCGTATATATACGGCGGATGATGTCGGGAAGGGGTTAAATGGAATGCAATGTTTTATTCGATTTAAGTCAGCCTTCACCTTCTGATATTGCTTACAAGCAACACATAAATACATTCAGCTGCTCAATAAATGAGAATAGAATAGACCAGGTTTTGTGTCCCCTTAAAGGTAGTATGTCAAATACTTTATGGCTGCTAAGCGAATACCAGCGATGGGTAGGGGATTTAGACTTACCTTTGTGGTGGCAGATACACTTAGCAGTGCAGAGAAAATGATCGAGTATGAAAATGAGCTCGCAAGGTAGTGCCAAGTCCAGTAAGTGCTCTTGCTATCTTGAATAAATCCTGCCGAACTCCTCCCCCTTGGTCTTGATTAACTGCACCACCACCATTCGCCTGCTTCACCGGAAGAGCCGTCAATCAAGTTCTTTTTCTCTGCACTGCTGAGTTTATCTGCGACCTCAAAGTAATGTTTGCACATATGTTGAAGTCCTCATTCTCACTTTTATTCGCCTAGTAGCCATAAAGCATCTACAGACTCCGTCTAACCCCAGTATATTTCTTCCCTATATCAAACCAGGAAGCTTAGAGAGCTTTTTGTGATGTTCATGTGTGAATTCATCACACAGTAGAGCTGCATTCTCTGTCCCTGTGACTGCTTGTGGGTTGCAAACCACTTCTTTTTTCTGGAGAACATTGCTAGAAATCACAGACAGCCAACATTTTTCCGGACAAGTTGGAAAAACAAAACTGATTCCTACAGATCATAAGTCATATGTTTGTCTATAGCTAAACTACAATCACAATTCCCACACAAGCAATCCAAAACCTAATTTGCATACAGCACCTGGCATCTATGTTTTTGCACTGATGCAAGAACTAAGATATGCAATAGAGGTAGGTTTGGGAGGCTCAAAACTGATGACAGACTCACTTTAAGATATTTATCTATTTTAGATACAGCCTGAACTTTAGTTTTACTTTGCTTCTTCCGAAGTATCTCATTCTACAATTTTTTGGTGGCACTTTATTGTACTCCTTATTTCTCCTAAACATGGAGTCCTTTTGCCAGAATCCAGGTAATTTAAAATAGGGGTGCTTGAAAGGGACAACTAGTCAGCTGTTCTGATCCTCCACAGCAGCCCTTCGTCCACAGGCACAGCGCTGACCGCTCCAAATAGTTGATATTTGTATCCAGGCATGGATTTAAATTCACAGCAGCCAGGGTTTACCCAGTTGCTGCAATTTTGGACAACATGCAGCAGAGTATTTAAGAGCCTTTCACTGTTTGTGTCAGCTTGCCTTTCACCCCACTTCAAGCTAGACGTGTGCCCAGCAACTGTGGGGAATGGAAAGGAAAATAAGGCTGGGTAGGAACTACACACACTATACGATCCTCAAATTTCTGTCACATATCATGAAAAACAGGACAGCAAGAGGGAAACCGTAATCAGATATGGATTAACTAGCACCCGAGGGGAACCCACGACTGTCAAATTGGAGGAGCACATGGGCAGATTTGAAATGTAACCTTGTGGCAATAAAGCACTTGCACTATAGATCTAATTGGGCAATTTTGCATCACTTTGAGTGCGATTTTATTTCTGTCAAGGTCTGTAGCAGATTCTGAGTCCAGTGGCTGAAAAGATCAGGCAGAAGTGTGCTAATAGCATGTGGCCGAGCATGTGCAGTACCGCTCCATTTATATGGGGCGCATAGGGATAGCCAGGTAAGCCCGTTTTCTGGGCCAGTCTGGGTCCCAGTAGTCGGACCCCCCACCAAGCAGATATCGATCACCTATCCTGTAGATATTTAATAAATATAGATTATGGGGAAAACCCTTTAAACCTTGACTACCAAAAAGAATGGGAAAGAAGTTCTTGAGTCTCTTTAATGCCTACATGTCCAATCAGCTTACAAACATGGGCTAATTTTAACCCCTTTAGGACGCAGCCTGTTTTGGCCTTGTGGCACAGCCAATTTTTTCAAATCTGACGTGTCAATTTATGTGGTAATAACTCCGGAACGCTTTTACCTATCCAAGCGATTCTGAGATTGTTTTCTCGTGACATATTGTACTTTGTTAGTGAAAAAATTTGGTCGATAAATTCAATATTTATTTGTGAAAAACGTAAAATTTTAGCAAAAATTACCATTTTTCTAAATTTAAATGTGTTTGCTTGTAAAACAGATAGTAATACCACACAAAATAGTTACTAGTTAACATCCCCCATATGTCTACTTTATGTTTGCATCATTTTTTTTCACGTACTTTTATTTTTCTAGGACGTTACAAGGCTTAGAACTTTAGCAGCAATTTCTCATATTTTCAAGAAAATGTCAATAGGCCATTTTTTCAGGGACCAGTTCAGATCTGAAGTGGTTTTGAGGGCCTTATATATTAGAATCCCCCAATAAATCACCCTATTTTGAAAACTGCACCCCTCAAAGTATTCAAAACCACATTCAGAAAGTATTTTAACCCTTTAGGCGTTTCACAGGAATTAAGGCAAAGTAGAGGTGAAATTTACAAATTTAATTTTGTTTGCCGCAATTCATTTGTAATAAAAAAACAAAAAACTGTAACACAGAAGGTTTTACCAGAGAAACGCAACTCAATATTTATTGCCCAGATTCTGCAGATTTTAGAAATACCCCACATGTGGCCCTAGTGTCCTAATGGACTGAAGCATCGGCCTCAGAAGCAAAGGAGCAGCTAGTGGATTTTGGGGCCTCCTTCTTTTAGGAATATATTTTAGGCACCATATCAGGTTTGAGGAGGTCTTGTGGTACCTAAACAGTCGAAACCCCCCAAAAGTGACCCCATTTTGGAAACTACACCCCTCAAGGCATTTTTCTAGGGGTATAGTTAACATTTTGACCCCACAGTTTTTTTGCAGAATTTAGTGGAATTAGTCTGTGAAGATGAAAATCACCTATTTTTCTGTGGAAACATAGATTTTTTTTCATTTTTACAAGGAATAAAGGAGAAAAAGCACCCCAAAATTTGTAAAGCAATTTCTCCCGATTACGGCAATACCCCATATGTGGTCGTAAACTGATGTTTGGACCCACGGCAGGGCTCAGGAGGGAAGGAGCGCCTTTTGGATTTTGGAGTGCAGATTTTGCTGGATTGGTTTTTAGTGCCATGTCGGGTTTGCAACGCCCCGGACACACCAAAACAGTGGAAACCACCCAAAAGTTACCCCATTTTGGAAACTACACCCCTCAAGGAATTTTTCTAGGGGTATAGTGAGCATTTTGACCCCACAGGATCTTTTTTAGAGCGAAGGTGACCAAAAAACAACGATTTTGGCACTTTCAATTCTTTATTTCTTACAGCGTTCACCGTGCGCAATAATTTGTTTTACTTTATTCTGCCGGTCGGTACGATTACGGCGATACCATATGTGCATAGTTTTTTTTTAACGTTTTGCAGCGTTTGCACAATAAAATGACATTTCTATAAAATAATTTATTTTCTGGGACACGCTATTCTGAGCCGTAACTTTTTTATTTTTTCATCAAAAAAGCTGTGGGAGGTCTTGTTTTTTGCGGGACGGGTTGTAGTTTTTATTGGTACGATTTTGGGGTAAATGCGACTTTTTGATCACTTTTTATTCTATACCTTGAGAGGGGTGGTGACCAAGAAATAGCGATGCTGACATAGTTTTCCGTTTATTTTGTTTGCGGCGTTTACCGTGCGGAAAAATTAACATTATAGCTTCATAGTTTGGGTCGTTACGAACACGGTGATACCGAATATGTGTACTTTTTTTTAACGTTTTCATTTTTTCCCTATAATAAATGACTTATTATAGGAAAAAAAAACACCTTATTTTTACACTTTTATAAAACATTTTTATTAACTTTTTTTTACTTTTTACACTTTATATTTTTGTTTATTAACTTTTCTTTTACTTTTTACACTTTATTTTTTTGACCTGCAGCTTTGATCGCTGCTAGAATACATTACACTACCTAGGTAGTGTAACGTATTCCAACTGTCAGTGTGACGTCACAGTCACTCTGACAGTTGGTCTACGAGGATCAGCAGAGGCTGATCCTCATAGGCTTACATACATGGCAGACCTGGGGTCCGTTTTCTGGCCCCCGGGTGCCATCACAAGCATCAGAAGCCCCCACGATTGCATGGGGCCTGCTGATGCGCTACAAACCCGCTACATGCGGAGATCGCAATCGAGCCCCGCATGTAACGGGTTAATTCCCGAAATCAGCGGCGATGAGCCGCTGATCGGCAACACTGGAGTGTCAGCTGTCGGGGACAGCTGATCTCCAAGTTCCCGATGCACACTGTCGACGACAGTGTGCCATCGGGAACGACACAGTGACTTTCTGTCACTCTGACAGGAAGCCTATCAGGACCAGCCGAAGGTTGGTCCTGATCGGCTTCCGACCATGGCAGACCCGGAAGCCATTGTTTGGCTTCCGTTTGCCATAGTAACTATCGGCAAACCCCGCGATTTCGGACCGGGGTCTGCCGATATGTTAGAAACCCCCAAAATTCGACGATTGCACCTGATCGCCGAATTTATGTGGTTAATTCGCCGAAACCGGCGGCAAAGGACTGCTGGTCGGCAAGAGTGGAGTGTCAGCTGTCGGCGACAGCTGACCTCCCAGTTCCCGGTGCACACTGTCGCCGACAGTGTGCACCGGGAAAAACTCAGTAACTGTACGTCCTTGTGCGCTAAGACACTGGCAGCAGTGACGTACAGTTGCGTCCTGGTGCGCCTAGGGGTTAAAACTGTTTCTGGTACATATAATCAATAAAGTCGCATCCAGTTTCCCTCTTTTAGGCCAGAATCACACACAGAGTTTTGATGCGTTTTTGGCTAAAAAAAACAAAAACAGCCAAAGCCAGATGTGGATCTAAAAGAAAGGAAAGGTGTTAAGAAAAGACTGAAACATCTCCTTTCTTTTGTGTCCACTCCTGTGTTTGGCTCAAAAATTTAGCCAAAAACTGCATCAGAACTTTGTGTGCGATCTTGGCCTCAAAGAAGAGATTGACATTACTTGGAGGATAATCTTTTAATAAGTAATTTTCATTTCCATATTCAAGTAGAGTCAGAAACTTTTGAATAAGAGCCTGTTTACATAAGCATTGAATTTCCGTTTGGATCTCCATTTATCTGTTCTGTCAGAGAAACCGATAAACCGAAAGAAACTGAAGGTATCGTTTCCGTTTACATTACCATTAATTTCAAC
Source organism: Rhinoderma darwinii (assembly GCF_050947455.1). Taxonomy (NCBI): domain Eukaryota; kingdom Metazoa; phylum Chordata; class Amphibia; order Anura; family Rhinodermatidae; genus Rhinoderma; species Rhinoderma darwinii. Next base: position 182,954,067 of record NC_134689.1, on the reverse strand, counting down.
AGTATTTTTTTTGTCTGTTTGCCGCTAGGTTGCCGTTTTTTCAAAGGAAATAATTGCGTAGTTCAAATTCTCATCCAAATATTTCCGTAAGGCTTTCAAATCTGGTTCAGGAAGAGGGTATTTTAGCTCCAGGTAACTGACAGAGGAAAAATTATGCAACATATTTTTCGATGGATGGATGGATTGTGAGTAGAAAGCCAAGGAATTTCTAAAAAGTTGGATACGGGAGAAGGATGAATAACTTCTTGATCAGGCTTGATAAGAACTTGAAGCTGCATAGTGTTGTGAGTAAAAGGGCCCTGATGCTAGGGGTGACCCATCAATTGTTTACATGTCTACTGTTTTTGACTTTGTCAATAATGCGATATTATCATGCGACAAAGCTTTCTGTTAAATTCTCACTAGCCCTAGAGTCAAGCATAGCAGAGCAACAAATCTCACATGTTTTAATGCAGATGTGTATTGGCACGATAAAATGAGTCTGGTACCAGAAACTTGATTTCTCCCTGTGCCAGAGGAGAAATTGAATTCAACAGATGTTTTCAGTTTTATCTCTTCTCTTACATCAGTGACCGTGATTGCCCTTTGGGCAATAAACTGCTTAGTAACGTGAGCCGCACAAAAAGACAAAGATTTTCCGTACGTCGTGTCTCTTTTTCTTCTATAAGACGTATTTGAATAACATCAATTTGCATAAGTTCAGATATAGATTCAGTATTTTACTGGGTCTTCAAAGTTGATTGACTATAGGAGAAGGTAGGAATATTTCCAAGTAGCCGCAGTCTTTCCTTCTTTCAGTAAGTCTCTGAGCAATTTGCATGCATAATTGAAATAAATGCTCCCTGAAAAGTTCATCCTTCACTTGCTTTGAAAGTCCTCGTCGAAATTATCCCTACTTGACTGCTAGATTCCACATGGTATCAGCTACCCAGCAGTGAAATTCTGCTGTGTTCAGCAACAAAGCGTCTTCCTTTTCCCAGTTTATACAATTTCCAGTGCGTTCGAAAAGTCTTCAGCCTCTCACTTTTTCACATTTTGTTATGTTGAGGTCTTGTGCTAAAATAAAGAAAAAATCACATTTTTCCCCCAACATTTTGCACTCAATACCTCATAATGACAAAATGAAAGCAGAATTTTTTCATTTTTTGCAAATTTCTTAAAAATGAAAAACCCAAATTTTGCATGGAGATAAAAGTGTTGTAACCCTTTGCTATGACACTTGAAATTAATCTCTGGGGGCCTCTCATGTCTCTAAATCCTCTTTGAAATGTTTCTACACCTTGACTAGGGTTCACCTGTGCAAATTTATTTGATTGGACATGATTTGGAAAGACACACCACTGTCTATATAATGTCTCACAGCTGACAATGCACATCAGAGCAAAAACCAAGCCATGAGGAAGAAATAACTGCCTGTAGAGCTCAGATACAGGAAAGTGTGGAGGCATTAACTTGCTGGAGGGCGCAGTTCATCCTATTATCATTTATACGGAGAAGAAGAACCTTACGTACTTACTTACACAGAATTTAATAGAGGGAAAATAGGGGGTAGGAGTTTCCCCACATTATTATACCTTGCTGGATCCTACCCTCTTTTTTCTTGTACTTACTTACAGTCAGCACAACAACTAAATCCTTGCCAAGCCAGGTGGTCGTTGCTCCACTTCAGTCCTCCTGATAAGAATGTGAAGCAAAGAATTGGAATCTAGCGAAGAACAACAACCAACGACCTACAGCATCCTCGAGTTCCTCTTCCTGTGCCAGCGACATCTCGGGTACCAGCAGCAAATTCTTCTTATGGGACTTCTGTTCAGATCTGGCAGCAAACTAAGTCTGCGATCCTCCAGGCAGTGGATTGCATGAAAAAGCATGCCATTAAAATACGACAAGTTCCTCCTCAATACTCTCCTGGAGTCAAAGTCCGGCTATCCTCGAGAAACATCCGTCTCAAGATGTCCTCTGACAAATTCGCTCCAAGGTTACTCGGTCCTTTTCGAAGTTCTGCAACAAATTAACCCTGTATCTTATAAACTTCGGTTGCCTCCTACTCTCAAGGTTCCCAACTCGTTCCACGTGTCCCTCAAGCCTGTGGTTCAGAACCGCTTCAATAAAGCTCCTAGGTCTGCAGTCGCTCCCAGTGGTTCTTGTGATGTATTCGAGGTGAAGGAGATTCTGGACTATAAGAGAGTAGGAGGAAGAACTTTCTATCTAGTGGACTACAGAGGGTTTGGTCCTGAGGAGAGGTCCTGGGAGCCAGAAGAGAACCTCAATGCCCCTACCCTCATAAGGAAATTCCTCTTACGATCCAGACCCAAGAAGAGGGGGAATAAGGGGGGGTGCTGTCACGGATGTCATCCCGGACTGCCGCTGTTCCTTACCATGTAACGGCTGTGACCACAGGCCGCTGGCATCCTGCTAGCACCTCCCTCCTAGGAGACGCCGGCACTCGGGGCCATCCGGTCCTGCTCTCAGTGTTAGGGTGCGTGCGCTCGGTCCCGACCTTAACGGGCCAGCACGCGCACCTGTTAAAAATTTCCTAATCTATCCCTGATTATCCTGGACTATAAAAAGGGCTCCACCCTTCCACTCCTTGCCTGAGCGTTGTAGTTTTCTCATGTCCGTATTGCAAATGGTCCCTTAGTGTTATCTGCTCCCAGTGCCCTGCTACCTGCATCCCATGCTGTGTTTTGTTCCTGAGCCTGTGTAGTGTTGGATTCCTGTTTTGCCCCCTGCTGTTATACACCACGTCTGGTGTCCTCTGCCATCGCTGGTATCATCCACCATATCTGGCACAACCTCCAAACCTGCTGGTATACACCACGTCTGGTGTCATCTGGCATCATCCACCATGTCTGGTGCAACCTGCCACATCTGGACCCATCTGTGCCAGAGCCTCTACCAGCGACTGGACCATCTCAGGTATCCTTGTGCTACAAACTTTTTGTAGACACTTTTCATAAACTGTGACTTGGTCAGCTGCCTCTCCACTACGGCGGAGCGGCCTAGTGGGTCCACATACCTCTAGATCGTGACAATGCTGAGGTGTTATGGAAGCCCAGGTGTTACGTCCATGGCCGGGGATCGCCGTTCTAACTCACCCCCTGACGATCCCGGCCATGGACACCTCTCTGCTCGGCGTCCTCCTCCCTCTGGCAGGCGCCGGCACTGTCTTCCGGGTCCTCGCGCCGGTCCCCGCAGGGCGCGCGCGTGCACGGCCTTAGAGGGCCAGTACGCGTCCAGCTGCCAGTAATCAGTTATTAGCCCAAATGGCTGCTGGACTATAAAAATGAGCTCTGCCCACTGGTTCCTTGCCTGAGCGTTGTTGTATACCCTAGTCTGTCTTGCTAAAGGTCTCCCAGTGTTTTCCAGTTCCCAGTGTTGCCCGTTCCTGCTGCCTGTACCCTGTATCCCGTACTATCGTTACCTGCTGTGAAAGCCAAGTCGTGTCTTCCGCCGCATCCGCGGCGTCACCTGCTGTGAAAGCCAAGTCGTGTCTTCCGCCGCATCCGCGGCGTCACCTGCTGTGAAAGCCAAGTCGTTATCCTGCCACTGTCTACTATTGCGTCAGGTACCCGTTTTGAACTATAGACATTGTTTTGTACCTAGTTGGCCAGCTGCTACCCCGCTACGCGGTACGGCCCAGTGGGTCCACACCCCGCGCCGTGACACCAGGTTGCTTTGATAGCAGCCTTCAGCTCATCTGCGTTGTTGGGTCTGGTGTGTCTACCTCTTGACAATACCCCATAGATTCTCTATGAGGTTTAGGTCAGGCGAGTTTGCTGGCCAATCAATTACAGTGATACTGTGGTTATTAAACCAGGTATTGGTACATTTGGCAGTGTGGGCAGGTGCCAATTCCTGCTGGAAAATGAAATCAGCATCTCCATAAAGCTTGTCAGCAGAGGGAAGCATGAAGTGCTGAACAATTTCCTGGTAGACGACTGCATGGACTCTGGACTTGATATAACACAGTGGACCAACACCAGCTGATGACATGTCTCCTCAAACCATCACTAACTGTGGAAACTTCACACTGGACCGCAAGCAACTTGTATTGAGTGCCTCTCCACTCTTCCTCCAGACTCTGGGACCTTGATTTCCAAATGAAATGCAATATTTACTTTCATCTGAAAACAGGACTTTGGACCATTGAGCAACAGTGTTGGTCCACTGTGTGAGAGTCAATGCAGCCGTCTACCAGGAAATTTCAGAGCATTTCATGCTTCCCTCTGCTGACAAGCTTTATGGAGATGCTGATTTAATTTTCCAGCAGGACTTAGCACCTGCCCACACTGCCAAAAGTACCAATGCCTGGTGTAATAACGACAGTATTACTGTGCTTGATTGGCCAGAAAACGCGCCTGACCTAAACCCAATAGAGAATCTATAGGGTATTGTCAAGAGGAAGATGAGACACCAAACCCATCAATGCAGACAAGCTGAAGGCCGCTAACAAAGCAACTTGGGCTTCCATAACACCTCAGCAGTGCCACAGGCTGATCGCCTCCATGCCACGCCACATTGATGCAGTAATTCATGCAAAAGGAGCCCCGACCAAGTATTGAGTGCATATGCTGTACATACTTTTCAGTAGGCCTACATTTCCGTATTAAAAATCATTTTTGAAATTGGGCTTATATAATATTCACTTTTTCTGAGACACTAAATTTTGGGTTTTCATGAACTGTTAGCCATAATCATCAACATTAAAAGAAAAAAATGCTGGAAATAGATCACTCTGTGTAATTAATCTATAATATATGGGTTTCACTTTTTGAATTGAGTTACTGAAATAAATTAACTTTTTGATGATATTCTAATTCATTGAGAAGGACTAGTGTGTGTGTGTGTGTGTGTATATATATATATATATATATATATATATATGTGTATATATATATATGTGTGTGTGTGTGTGCATATATATATATATATATATATATATATATATATATAATGACCAGGAAATAGATCAAAAAGTGGAAAAGAATAAATAATGGTGAAAAATACAAATGTTTTATAAAAGTATGTGTGTGAAAATACAAAAATAAATAAATATATGAAGCGAATAAATATAGCCCGTGAAAAAAGAAACATATCGTATAAGCATGTTTGATAAATCTTTTATTTATGTGCCCAATAACATAAAAGTTAATGGCCCACCAGTCTGCGTGTATAAATTCATAAATACTGAAAACCTATTGAATAGTGTGCTGCCTAATGCACCACTCTATTTGGATGATGTGCTGCACCCCTCAAATGCCATGACAAAGGTGAAACATATATGTGTGTGTCAAATATGCCACATTGTAATGCAAAAACCGTGCATAATAATGAATGACGGAGACCAGGGCAGGGCATAATAGCCATACACTGCAGACAGACCTGAGGGCCTTTGGTAGGCCACTGGCTGCGATGGAAACCATTGGCACCCCATAATCGCGTCTTGGTGGTGTGGATTAAGTGGCTGAGGGAGCTATCTCTTGAGCGCTATTGACAATCTAGCATGGGCCTATCCTTATGTAGAAAGGAATAGTAATCCTTTAAATGCTATGGCTGACATCACTGCTATGAATCAAGTTTTTGATAATCCTAATTGTAAAAGGGGGTGGGTTAATAGCGGGATTCTCTGGTTAGTATCACCCACTATTACTACCTCCTTTATAATCAGGGTCACTAGGGTTATGCCTAGTTCCCCTACCTTTTCCTTATACTAACGTTAATCTCCTTGCTTTGTTGCTACGTAAGTGTATACAACTGAATAAATACAATTGTATAGTAAATAAAGGGTAATATTTATTACTAACAATAATCACACTTACATATAAAATACACCAAACACAGAACACAATAACTGATCACCATATAGTATCAGTATACCCCAATATATATAACACGTTAATATATACTGAGTATACTCACACTATACGTAGTACAGTATAAACATGGTATTACAATCCTAATTATACTGCCACCCACTTACCTAAACATACATAGAAGTTACGTTACAACACAATACACATAAGTTACTTGCAATTCTCACACGCTCACTATCTCTGTCCCACTCCCTTCTAATATAACTGTCCCTGTACACGAAGGGTTATAGGGGGAGAAGATACTTAGCGGTTCATGTGATCCAAAGTTGTTGTGGTCTCTCAGGAAGGGCCATGAGGCAAGAGCAGACCAGGAGGGAAGGGGCTTCCGTTGGGAGCCGGGGAGCAGGAAAAGAGAGGGCAGTGTGGGACTATTTGTCCTTTTTATGCCCTCCAGTGCACATCTGTGTGAAATCTCGTGAAATCTCATGCACATGCAAGGGGGGGGGGGGCATGGGCTTATGTCTACCTCACGGAATCTCATTACCTGGTGAGGGGGGTGGAAGCAGTTGGAGCTTCCTGGATAAGTTCACTGCTTTATGGCTTCCACTCCCACCCCCCAGGATGTACCTGGTGAGGGGGGGGGGAGTGCAGAATGTTTTCTCCCCCCTCCCCCAGAGGACAGATACACACCTAACTAATATCTGACATAGAAAACATTTCCCTTTACACTAATTATGCCATAGCTGAAGGTACAGTGCATTCGTTAAGACTTCAGAACCTTTTCAATTTTTTTCACATTTTGTTATGTTGAGGACTTGTGCTGTAATAAAAAAAACATTCATGTTTTCACCCATCATTCTGCACTCAATACCCTATAATGACAAAGTGAAAACGGGATGTTGGTAATCTTTGCTAATTTATTGAAAAGGAAAAATGAAAATATTGCATTGAAATAAGTATTCAGACCCTTTACTCAGCACCTAGTTGAATGGCAGCGATAACAGCCTCCAGTCTTCTTGAGTATGATGCCACAATGTTTGCACACCTGAATTTGAGATTTTCTGCCATTCTTCTCTGCAGATCCTCTCAAAGTCTCTCAGGCTGGATGGGCACAGCGATTTTCAGGTCTCTCCAGGGCTATTCGGTTGGGTTCAACTCAGGTCTCTGGCCTGGCCACTCAAGGACATTCACAGTTTTGTACTCCTGTGTTGTCTTGGCTGTGTGCTTAGGGTCATTGTCTTGTTGGAAGGTGAACCTTCAGCCCAGTCTGAGGTCAAGAGCACTCTGTATTTGGTTTTCATTAAGAATATCTCAGTACTTTGCTTCATTCATCTATCCCTTAGCCCTGACAAGTCTCCCTGTTCCAGCTGCTGAAAAACACCCCCACAGCATGATGCTGCCACCACCACGCTTCACCACTACGCTTCACTGAAACTGTAATCATGTTTTCAGTACGGGAAAGTTGTCCCGCAGCGAGACAGGGACTCTTAGCGTCGTACATAACTATGATTCTAGGAGCCCGGCTCCGTGCAGTGTGTTCGGTCCGGGACCTGCGACCGAAATACGTTCCAACCTTTACAGACCGAACATGCTCGTGTGAATCCAGCCTAAGGGTAATCTGTTATTCCGTTACCAAGTAACAACCGAACTAGTTTAATTTCTCAATGAAAATAAATTTCATGCTATAAAATAACATACTTTAAAAGTTATATCATACGCTAAAAGACAATATTGCACTCTAAAAAATAATAACACCAGATAGTTTCTATTAAAAGTCTGTACGAAAGTCTCACCAGCCAGTCAGATTTGACAATGGTACAGCCAATGATATAGCCACACACGACTGCGCTATTGATTTCGTCAAAACAACGGAACCCTGTCACAACGGTGACTAACGGAAGCCATTAACAACGTTTCAGTCACCATTGAGATCAAGGTTTCCGTTTTGCCTTTTCTTTGAGGGGGTTAAACTGACGGAAGCTAAGCCCTAATGCTTTTCCCTTTCCAAGCGATTCTGAGCTTGTTTTCTTGTGACACATTGGACTTTGTTACTTTTAAAATTTGCTCTGTACATTCTGTATTTCATTGTGAAAAACACCAAAATTTTGTGAAAAATTGCAAAAATTAGCATTTTTCTAAATTTAAATGTATCTTTGTAAGTTAGGCAGTTATAGCACATAATTGTTGCTAATTAACATCCCCCGTATGTCTACTTAAGATTGGCATTGTTTTTTGAACATCGTTTTATTTTTCTAGGACGTTACAAGGCTTAGAACTTTAGCAGCAATTTCTCAAAAAAATTCCAAAAGGCTATTTTTTTAGGGACCAGTTCACTTGTGAAGAGGCTTTTAGAGCCTTGTATATTAGAGACTCCCAATAAGTCTCCCCATTTTAAAAACTTCACCCCTCAAAGTATTCAAAACAGCATTTAGAAAGTTTCTTAACCCTTTAGACGTTTCACAGGAATTAAACCAATGTAGAGGTAAAATTGACAAATTTCATTATTTTTTTTTGTTGCAGAAATTCATTTTTAATCCTTTTTTTTTTTTGTAACACAAAGTTTTAACAGAGAAACGCAACTCAATATTTATTGCCCATGTTCTTCAGTTTTAGGAAATATCCCAAATGTGGCCCTAGTGTGCTATTGGACTGACGCACAGGCCTCAGAAGCAAATGAGTACTTAGTGGATTTTAGGCCACCTTTTTATTAGAAAATATTTTAGGCACCATGTCAGGTTTGAAAGGCTCTTGCAGTGCCAAAACAGAGGAAATCCCCCAAAAGTGACCCCATTTGGGAAACTACACCCCTTAAGGAAATTATCTAGGGGTATATTGAGCATTTTGACCCTACAGGTTTATTGCAGAAATTATTGTAATTAGGCCGTGAAAATAAAAATCTACATTCTTTCAAAGAAAATGTAGGTTTAGCAAATTTTTTCTCATTTCCACAAGGACTAAAGGAGAAAAAGCACCACAACATTTGTAAAGCAATTTCTCCCGAGTAAAACAATACCCCACATGTGGTCATAGACTGCTGTTTGGACACACTGCAGGGCTTAGAAGGGAAAGAGCGCCATTTGGCTTTTGGAGCTCAAATTTAGCAGGAATGGTTTGCAGAGGCCATGTCGCATTTGCAAAGCCCCTGAGGGACTAAAACAGTCAAAACGCCCAAAAAGTGACTCCATTTAGGAAACTACACCTCTTGAGGAATTCATCTAGGGGTGTAATGAGCATTTTAGCCCCACAGGTGTTTCATAGTTTTTATTAGAATTGGGCAGTGAAAATAAAAACAATCCATTTTCTTCAATAAGACATAGCTTTAGCTCAAAATTTTCTCAACAAATAAAGGAAAAAAAGAACCCCAACATTTGTAAAGCAATTTCTCCCGAGCTCGGCAATACCCCATATGTAGTCATAAACTGCTGTTTGGGCACACGGAAAGGATCAGAAGTGAAGGAGCGCCATTTCGCTTTTGAAGCACAGATTTTGCTGGATTGGTTTCTTGACACAATATTGCTTTTGCAAAGCCCCTAAGTTATCAGTACAGTAGAAACTACTAAAAAGTGACTCCATTTAGGAAACTACAACCCTTGAGGAATTAATCTAGGGGTGTAGTAGGCATTTTGACCCCACAGGTGTTTCATAGATTACATTTGAATTGGGCAGTGGGAATAAAAATTAACATTTTTTCCAATAAGACGTAGCTTTAGCTCAAAATTTTTCATTTTCTCAAAAAATAAAGGAGAAAAAGCACCCCAACATTTGTAAAGCAATTTCTCTCAAGTATGGCAATACCTTATATGTGGTCTTAAACTGCTGTTTCGGCACACAGCAGGGCTCAGGAGGGAAAGAGCACGATTTCGCTTTTGGCGTGCAGATTTTTGCTGGATTGGTTTCTGGTCTCAATGTAGCATTTGCAAAGCCCCTGTGGGACCAAAACTGTGGAAACCCCCCAGAAGTGACCCCATTTTGGAAACTACACCCCTCAAGGTATTCATCTAGGGGTGTAGTGAGCATGTTAACCCCGCAGGTGTTTTGCAGAAATTAGTGTGCACTCAATGTTGCAGAGTGAAAATGGGATTTTTTTCCATAGATATGCCAATATATGGTTCCCAGCTTGTGCCACCATAACAAGACCGCTTTCTAATTATCATGCTGTGTTTGCCGGTTTTAGAATCACCCTACATGGGGCACTAATCTTTTGCCTGGACAATCAACAGGGCTCAGGAGTGAAAGAGTACCATGCAAAATTGAGGCCTAATTTGGTGATTTACAAAGTATTGGTTCACAATTGCAGAGGCTCTGATTTGAAATATTAAAATAAACTACACCCCTCAAGGCATTTATTAAGGGGTGTAGTGAGCATTTTCACCCCACAGGTCTTTTCCATAAATGAATGCTGCAGATGGGGCAAAGTAAAAAGTTACATTTTTTTCCCCCAGATATGCTAATCCAGTGGCAAATATGTCATGCCCAGCTTATGCCACTGAAGACACACACCCCAAAAATTGTTAAAACGGTTCTCCCGGGTATGGCGGTACCATATATATGGAACTAAACTGCTGTTTGGGCACGCTGTAGGGCTCAGAAGGGAGGGAGCGCCATTTGGCTTTTGAAGTGTAGATTTTGCTTGGTAGTAGTTTTATTTGGAGTTTTATTGGTATTTCAGTTTATAATGTGGGGGTACATGTAAGCTGGGCAGAGTACATCAGGGGCATAGTCAGGTGGTATAATAATGGGGTAAAAAACAAACCATAAAATAATCCATAGATGTGTGTTACGCTGTGAAGCAATCCTTTATGCACAGGCCAGTGTTTCACTGATAAATGTCCTTTCTTATCACCATTTTAGTACAAACTCGGCACCTTTGCAGTTTGTGTAATTTTGCTGGAAATTGTTGTCCTGGTATAATACGGGCACCCTCGCTTCTAGCAGATTTGTTTGTTTGGGTCCTCCCCTTCCTGGTTCCCTGATTTTAGTGCCTTTATAAATCGCCTCTTGAAACAGAAGAAATGTTACCCTCGGGCCTGCATAACCGCGTATTTTTAATTTCCTGACTTATTAGAGCCTTAACTAATTTATTTTTTTTCATAGATGTAGTGGTATGAGGGCTGTTTTTTTTTGTGGGATGAGCTGTAGTTATTATGGGTACCATTTTGGGTTACATGTGACTTCTTGATCAGCTTTTATACTATTTTTTGGGAGGCAAATTGACCAAAAAACAGCAATTCTGGCATAGGTTATTTTAGTTTTTTTTTATACAGTGTTCACCATGTGTTATAAATTACATGTTAACTTTATTTTGCAGATCAGTATGATTCCAGCTATACCTAATTTATAGCACTTTTTTGTTTTACAACTTTTTGCACAATAAAATTACTTTTGATCTAAAAATTATATTGGGTTTTCCCAATATATTAAAATTAGACAAAATTCGAATAAACTTTTTTCACGTTGGTATAGAACTCCTGAGTGGCTAAATAAGGTTAATTCTGATATTCCTGCGACCTGTTGGAGGTGTCAATCGGACATCGGTTATTTATTACGTATTTGGAGGCAATGTCCTTTGATACGCTCATATTGGGTTGAAGTGATTGATAAGATAAATGCTATTTGTTCCTCTTCTGTTCCATGCTCACCTTCTGCAATTCTCTTATGGTTGCCTTACGTGCCAAAACGTCACGACCTTTCAACTTTTTTGGTTGCTGCAGCTAAACTTCTCATTCCTTTATGTTGGAAGAGTACTTCCTCTCCTACAATTGAACAGTGGGAACTCCAAGAAATTTTTAGATTGGAGGGACTTGTCCACTGGGAACGTGGTACTAGGGCTAAGTTCCTTCCTATATGGTCCTCTTGGCGTGTTTACTTTGATAGTACAAGGTCATCTTCTTGACAACATTTGTAGGTTTAGGTCATTGTTTGATTGGTATATTGGAACATCATTGCCATTAATATCTCATTACGGCTTCTTGTGTTGAGGACTTAAGACCTTTACTTTCCTTCCCTTCCTAACTCCCACCCTCTCTTTCCTTCCCCATGCTTCCTCTTACCCTTAATTTTTCTTCCCAGTGTCTTTCCTTTGCTTTTCTTCACCTTTTTATTTGTTAAACACTGGCTGTTTTTCATGTATCGGCTTAATTTTGGATAATTATGTTGCTATTTACATATAAAAATAAGTTATGTAGGTATGATTCAATATTCAACATGATTTCTTATCTTATTTTACTTTTGTATTTTACCTGATGACTAATAAAAATAGTTAGAAAAGAAACGTATTTTTTCTGTCGCCATTTTGTGAGAACCATTACTTTTTAATTTTTTCATTGACGAAGCTATATGAGGGCTCGTTTTTTGCGAGATGAGCTATAGTTTTTATAGGTACCATTTTTGGATACATGCGACTTTTTGATCACTTTTTATTTCAATTTTTGTAGGGCAAAGTGATCAAAAAACAGAAATTCTGGCATTGTTTTTGATGTTTTTTTTAAGTTGTTCACCGCGTGGAATAAATAACATAATATTTTTATAGTTTAGGCCATTACTGTCACAGCGATACCAAATATGTATGGTTTATTTATTTTTTCAATAATAAAGGACTTGATAAGCGAAAAAGGGTGATTGTGGTTTTTCTTTATTACCTGAGAATTGTATTATTTTTGACAACTTTTTTTACATGCTTTTTTTTTTTTTACACTTTTATTTAGTCCCACTAGGGGACTTGAAGGTTCAACTGTCAGATTATTTTTTTTCTAATACATTGAACTACCTATGTAGTGCATTGTATTAGATCTGTCAGTCATTCACTGACAGCAAGCCATTTAGGCTTTGCCTCCGGGTCGGGCCCTAATTGGCTTCCATAATTGCAGAGCAGCAGGACATTGTTAGGTCTCCTGTTGCCATAGTAGCAGTCGGCAGCCCTGGGATTGCAGGGCAGAGCTGCCGATCTGCTGACAACTGCAGGGATCGCTTTCGATCGCTTCATCTAAGGGGTTAATGGCAGGGATCGGAGCTACCTCCGGCTCCTGCCATTACAGGTGGATGTCAGCTGTAACATACAGCTGACATCCACCGCTAATGACGCCGGCTCATCTCCTGAGCCAGCACCACCTTGCCGGCGACTTCGGAAGCCTTTTAGGCTCCACCACCTGGCGGGGGCTGGAAGTTTTCCGTACTAGGCAGGTCCGGGAGGCCACTATTAGGCCATTGCAGCCACCGACACCCCGGTGATTTCATTGCTGGGGTGCCGATGAGCTGCAAACACCTTAAATGCAGCGATCGCTTTTGACCACTGCATTTAAGGGGTTAATGGCAGGGATCGAAGCTAACTTTGGTCCCCGCCATTACAGCAGGGTGTCAGCTGTAAGATACATTTGACATCTGAGGATGATGGCACCGACTCCGCTTCTGAGCCGGTGCCATCCATTTGTGGTAAGTATGCAACATTTTGCGTGAAGCCCTGGCTTTCCATGACGTATACTTACGACAAATGTCGGGAAGGGGTTAATTAAGGTCAATGTACAGGATTCCACAATAAAAGACACTGGGCAAAAATTACATTCATGAGAGAGTTGCAAGGCACAAACCACTGCTGATCAAAAACAACACAAAGGCTCGTGTTGCATTTGCCAAAAGACCTCTAGATGACGCTCAAAAGTTCTGTGATAATATTCTGTGGACTGATGAGTCATTTTTGGAACTTTTCGGAAAACATGGGTTTTCTTACATTTGGAAAAAAAATTAACACTGCATTCCAACATCATACTAACAGTCAAACATAATGGTGGTAGCACTGGCGTAGCTATAGGGGTCACAGCGGTCGCAATTGCGACCGGGCCCCGAAGCCAGGGGGGCCCACGGCCCCCCGCACCACATCAATAAAAAGTTACTATAGTAACTCGGGCCGCGGGCCCCTGTTACTATAGTAACATACTTTACTTACCTTCCTGGTTCCGGATGGCAGCGGAGGTCCTGACGTCAAGCGCTGTGCGCAGCGCATGACGTCACAGCGCTATGCGCCGCGCATAGCATCGAGACGACAGAACTCCCGCCGCGGCCGAAGAGGAAGGTAAGGTTAGCCCTGACTGGTGGGGTCCGACTCCCGGGACCCGCCAATCAGCTGTTTTGAAGGGGCCGCAGCACTTGTACGAGAGCTGCTCCCCTTCATTCCTGTCACTTCATTCCGGTCACACTGTGAATCGGTGTCGGCGATTCACAGTGTGAGCGAGTAGTGAAATGAAGGGGAAGCAGGTCTCGTACGAGTGCTGCGGCCCCTTCAAAACAGCTGATTTGCGGGTCCCGAGAGACACATCAGCTATTGATGGCCTATCCTGAGGATAGGCCATCAATGTTTAGGGACTGTACAACCCCTAAGCCTACGATGTAGAAGGCTTAGGGGGCCCATGAGACAGGATCACAGATTGTGTGATCCTGTCTGCTGGGCCCTGTATCTAAGCCAATCACATGGTAGGCTTAGATACATGGCCCATGCGTGATCCTGTCTGCTGGGCCCTGTATCTAAGCCAATCACATGGTAGGCTTAGATACATGGCCCATGTGTTATCCTGTCTGATGGGCCCTGTATCTAAGCCTACCACACTGTAGGATTAGATACAGGGCCCCAGCACACAGTAATCTTATACTGTATAAGATTACTGTCTGCTGGACCCTGTATCTAAGCCTACGTTGTGGTAGGCTTAGATACAGGGTCCCACAGACAGTATCACACAAGGGCCCTGTATCTAAGCCTAACACACGTGTTACTAATCATTTTTTGTGTGTTTTCTTACAGGTTCGGTCGTTGGACTACGTCGGATTCCAGGACTACTTTGATGACGGCTTTTTTTTATTATCAATAAAATGGTTAATGAGGGCTGTGTGGGTTTTTTTTTTTATTTCAATAAAATATTTTTTCTATGTCTTTGTGTTTTTTTTTAAACTATATTACTACCGCCTTAGTAATGGCCGCCGGCTGTTTGACAGTGTCCATTTCTAAGGCGGGGCTTAGTGTTAGCCGATGCAGAGGCTAACACTAACCCCCTTTATTACCCCGGTACCCACCGCCACCAGGGGTGCTGGGAAGAGCCGGGTACGATCCAGTACCTGACCATCTGTAGGGATGGTCGGCCACTGGGGTGGCCGCAGGTTGGTATTATCAGGAGGGGAAAGGCCCAAAACAGTGGCCCTTCCCACCCTGGTAATGCTAGGCTGCTGCTGCTTTATTGTATCTGGCTGGTTATGAAAAATGGTGGGGACCCCACGTCATTTAAAAAAAAATAATTGGAAAGAACGATGTGGGGTCCCCCCCCCCAATTTTCATAACCAGACAGATACAACACAGCAGCAGCAGGCAGCATTACAAGGGTGGGAAGGGCCACTGTTTTTGGCCTTCTCCAGCCTAATACTACCAGCCTGCGGCCACCCCGATGCCTGCCCGTCACTACAGATGGTCGGGTACTGGTTCGTACCCGGCTCTTCCCAGTACTCCTGGTGGCGGTGGCTACCGGGGTAATAATGGGGGTTAGTGTAGCCTCTGCACCGGCTAACATTAAGCCCCGCCTTAGTAATGGAGGTTGTCAATCAGCCGGCGGCCATTACTAAGGCGGTGATAATAAAGTTTAGAAAGATACAAGCACATAGAAAAAAATATTTTATTGAAATAAAAAAACACAACCCTCATTAACCATTTTATTGAGAATAAAAAAAACGCTGTCATTGAAGTCCTCGTATCCGAAGTCCAACAACCGAACCTGTAAAAAAAACACAAACACACACAAAAATAATCTGTAACACATAAAGAAGCAAAATTATTATTCTTACCTATCCTGGGTCCAGCGCTGGAGCCGCAATGTCAGCGAGCTGGGCCCTGTATCTAATCCGATCATTTGTGATATTGTCTGCTGAGCTGTGTATCTAATCCAATCATGTGTGATACTGTCTGCTGGGCCACTGTATCTAATCGTATCTTGTCTGATACTGTCTGCTGGGCCCTATATCTAATCCGATCATGTGTGATACTGTCTGCTGAGCCACTGTATCTAATCCTATCATGTGTGATACTGCCTTCTGAGCCACTGTATCTAATCCTATCATGTGTGGTACTGTCTGCTGAGCCGCTGTATCTAATCCTATCATGTGTGATACTGTCTGCTGGGCCACTGTATCTAATCCTATCCATAGTTTATAGGGTCGTAGTGCTATAGATATGCTATGCTGTCTCATATACACACTTTTTTTTGGGGGAGGACACATATGTATTGGGGCTATTTCCCCTGACATTTTAAGCCCTGAGGGTATGTTCACACGGCAGCGTCTGTTACGGCTGAAATTACGGTGCTGTTTTCAGGAGAAAACAGCACCGTAATTTCAGCCGTAACGGCATGTGCAGGCGTCTTTCGCTGCGTCCATTACGGACGTAATTGGAGCTGTTTTTCTATGGAGTCCATGGAAAACGGCTCCATTTACGTCTGAAGAAGTGACAGGCACTTCTTTGACGCGGGCGTCTTTTTTACGCGCCGCATTTTGACAGCGGCGCGTTAAAAAAAATGACCGTCGGCACAGAACATCGTAAGACCCATTCAAATGAATGGGCAGATGTTTGCCAACGCTTTTGAGCCGCACTTTCGGACGTAATTCAATGCTAAAACGCCCGAATCACGTCCGTAAATAGGGTGTGTGAACCCAGCCTTAGTGACGCCGTGGCTGCTAGTGCTGCATTGTTGGGTCACTTAGGAGACCCAGCGATGCAGCTGAAAGCTGCGGACCGTCGGCCATGAAAAGTTTGCGAGGGGGGGGGCAGTAAGAATTTTTGCATCGGGCCCCATGAGCCTTTAGCTACGCCCCTGGGTGGTAGTGTGATAGTCTGGGACTGCTTTGCTTCTGCAGAACCTGGGCGATGTGTTATAATTGATAGAGAGCAGAATTCATGGGTCCATCAGAAAATCCTGAAGGGGAATGGCCGCCCGTCAGTTTATGACCTAAAGCTGAAGCACAGTTGGGTTATGCAGCAGGACTGATCTGAAGCACACAAGCATTTCCATGGCTCAAAAAAAACAAAATTAAGGTTTAGGAGTGGCTTGAATACCACTGAGATAAGGTGGGAAGAACTGAAACGGGCAGTTTATGCTCGATAACCCTCAAATATAGCGAAAAATAAAACCTGAATTTACTTTGTTAATGTCTAGAATGAGGTAAAGGGTTGACCAAAATACCAATAAAATTAGTGGAACTGATTATAGTTGTTTGCCCAGTTCGGAGGTGATGGAGATATGTACTGTACATGGTAGGAGTATTCAAAGATTGAGACATTTTGAAAATGTTTTACCTTAATGACTCCTTAAAGAAGTGCTCTGTTTTTTGTTGTCGTCGTCCCTGCCCTTTTGCAAATTTAATCTAATTAAATGTAGTTATGTGTATTGCATTATCTGGTTACTGTATTTTATGTTCACGGGTAGCCGCCCAGGCCACCATTGGATCCTGTGACTTCAGTCTGACTCAGGCGGCTGTAGGAATCAGATTCTCATAGACTTGTACTGAGAGATTAATTTCCGACCCAAACAAAAGATGGTGCAGCATAGAGGGAGTGGCTACCCATGAAATACAGCACCAGGTAAGCCGATATACATGACTACATTACATTTGCAAACTGGGACGGAAAAAAATCTTAAACCTATAAACGATGTCCTTATACTAATGTATTACGTATTGCTGGCTGCAGAAATTGCCATACTGTGCTCATGATGTTCAACCACAACCTCATTTGACCTAGTAAAAATAAGGGATTATGGTCAGTAACAAGCACTCTAGTGTTAAACAAAATATTCCGTATAGTTTCTCTCATTCTCAAATTATTATTTACTTGCACTCTCCTTTTGTGTGTTTTCCTCAACAAACTCTGCATTGAAGACATGAATAGTCCCTTTTAGCCCTGAAATTACAGTAGTGCAATGAGTGATGTACAGTAATACTTTCTGCACCATGGTTATAATTTTGAATGTCATTCAATACTTATCTATATTTTGTTTGTACATATAGTCAACCCTTAAGATGGTCATACACGTTAGATGACTGTCGTCTGACTGATCCCGCCGATTTCGTTGGGACTGGCCGACAATCTAATGTGTATGGTGGCGCTCTGACTCTCTTCCGTGGACAGATGTCAGGGGGAGAAGGGCCCGGCATGTTGATTTCAGACTCCTCTCCCTTACTGTAAAGCAGGAAGAAGACCAATGGGGTGAATACTTTCGCAATGCACGGTATGTAACGTAATATTTGTACCCCAAGTAAACAGGAAATGGCTATAGCCAACTATGGAGTTCAGTGAGATTAGGGACAATAACTAGATTTTATTTTTGTTCAAAGATGCAAATTCTTTCCGTATTAACACATGCATGCTCGACCGAGCATGCATGTGTATGGGGGAGTCGGGAGGAATAGCAGTCGGACGAACGCTTTTTAAAATGTATGGCCAGCATTACAGTCCAACTTAGTTATTGACAATCCTCAGGAAACTGGGCACAAATCATAAATAAGCAATAAAAATCATTCAAAGAGAAATTGCTTAATGTTTATACAACCAATATTTCTCCTATTGATTTATGTTAAGAATAGTGTATTCTTTTTATTTATTTTTTTAAAACATATGGGTCAAAATGATTGTCTCACTTAAAAAGCATTTTGATCTCTTGGCAACATGTCACAGACACAGGTATTAGCACAATGCAACGTAACTTTACATGACGGTGATGGAGCGGGTTCAGAAGCTAATCCTACGCTGTCACCACAAGTGTTAGCTGTATGTTACAGCTAACACTCTGCTGTAATAGCAGGGACCGACTAACTCCTTAGAGGCCGCGGTTAATGGTGAATGCGGCATCTAAGTGGTTTGTAGCCCATTGACGCGATTGTGGAGGTGCCGATGGTTACTATGGCAACCAGAGGCCTAACGTTCACCTTCTGGTCTGCTATCTACGGAATCCTATTAGGCCCTTCCAATGCATAAGTATTGCAGTGTATTAGATCAGCAATCAGACGGTTGGAAATTCAAGTCCCCTAGTGGAACTAAAAAAAAAAAAGCCATATGGCGCTCCTTCCTTTCTGAGCCTTGCCATTTGCCCAAACAGTACTTTAAGGACACATGTGCGGTATTGCCATACTCAGGAGAAAGAACACCACACAATTTGTTACTCAATTTCTTCCATTAACCTTTGTGAAAATGAAAAATATGGAGCTAAATTACATATTATTGGGGAAAAAAAATTTTCATCTTCACTGACTAATTCTAATACAATCTATGACACACCTGTGGGATCAAAATGCTTACTACACTGCTAGATAAAAGCCCTCAGGGCTCTGCAAATACCACATGGCACTCAAAAAACAATTCTTCAAAATCTGCATGACAAATAGCGCTCCTACAGTTCTGAGCCCTGATGTGTGTCCAAACATTAGTTTATGACCACATATAGGGTATTGCTGTACTCGGGAGGAAAAGATTTACGAATGTTGGGT
Organism: Rhinoderma darwinii; assembly: GCF_050947455.1. NCBI lineage: Eukaryota > Metazoa > Chordata > Amphibia > Anura > Rhinodermatidae > Rhinoderma > Rhinoderma darwinii. The sequence continues at coordinate 182,934,745 of NC_134689.1, read as the reverse complement.
GCTTTTTCTCCTTCTAAATTTTATTTTCACAGCCCAATTCAAAATTCTGAAAAATTCTCACTATACCCCTAGATTACTTCCTTGAAGGGAGTAGTTTCCCAAATGGAATCACTTTTTGGGGGTTTCCACATTTTTTTCCCTTAAGGGGCTTTGCAAATGTGACGCGGCACCCGAAAACCATTCCTGGAAATTTGAGCTCCAAAAGCCAAATGGCGCTCCTTCCCTTTTAGACCCTGCCATGTGTCCAAACAGTCGTTTATGACCATGTATGGAATATTGCCGTACTCTTGAGAAGCTGCTCTACACATTTTGGCGTGCCTTTTCTCCTTTTATTCATTGTGAAAATAAAAAAAATATTGGCTAAAACTACAGTTTATGATGATAAAATTTAGATTTTCATTTTCACGGCCTAATTCCAATAAATTCAGCAAAAAAACCTGTGCGGTTAAAATGCTTACTATACCCCTACATTAATTCTTTGGAGGTGTAGTTTCCAAGATGGTGTCTTTTTGTGTGTCTTTCCTATGTTTTGGCACCACAAGCCCTTTTCAAACCGGTCATATATTCTAATAAATATGAGGGTCCAAAATCTACTAGGTGCTACGTTTGATGCCTGTGTTTGAGTCCAATAGAACACTATGGCAGCATGTGGGATATTTATAAAAACTGCAGAATCTGGACAATAAATATTGTTTTTCCTGTAAAACCTTCTGTGTTACAGAAAAAAAAAAGAAACTTGTACATTTTACCTCCACTTTGCTTTAAATCCTGTGAAACACCTAAATGGTTAAGACACTTTCTAAATTATGTTTTGAATACGTGGAGGGGCCCAGTTTTTAAATTATGGTGATTTATTGGGAGTTTCTAATACATAGATGCTTTAAAGCCACTTCAGAACTGTACTGGTCCCTAAAAAATAAGTTTTGCAAATCTTCTTAAAAATGTGAGAAATAACTGCTAAAGTTAAAAGCCTTCTAACGTCTTAGAGTAATAAAAGGGCGTTCAAAAAACAATGCCAACATAAAGTAGGCATATGGTAAATCTTAACTAGTAGCTATTTTGTGTCTTCATTTCTACCTGCTCACTGAATCGTCGACACACATGTAGCGATGATTCACAGTAATGCAGCCTTCTCCCATTCTCATCCAGTGCCTTGCAGCAGTAATTGCCCGCCTTTTTCCTGTTTTGTTGCATTATAACCTTGAATTAACCCCTTCCCGACATTTGCCATATGGGTACGCCATGGAAAGCATTGACTTCCCGCATTTTGCCGTACCCATACGCCAAATGCAGAAGGGGTTACCGTATCAAAAATAAAAGTTTTAAAGTAAAGATGGCTGCTGTTCATAACAGCAGGCCATCTGTACACAATGCCCAGGGGGGTGTCGCCTCCCCCCCCGCATCGGCGATCGTCGCCATTGGCCGGTCAATTCAGACCGGCTAATTGCGGCTTTTGCCAATCACTGTGCCACAGGGAACAGTGATATGGTGGTGATTGGTGCTGTCTAGTACAGCACCAATGACTACCATGTTCCATATAAAAAATGGCGGTGATGCCAGCCCCCCGATCGCTATGGTTGGTTGGTCAGCACCGACCGACCAATCGCAGCCATGGCGGGTGTTTGAAACACCCTCCACCTGCCCTGCCCACCTCATTCCGGTTAGGAACGGTGAGCAGAGCTGGTGTGACCGTCTGTGAAGCCAACTTACTGAATCTGAGGCCTTCTGTGCTGCGATCCTGCTGTGACGTCTTCATCCGACTGCTTCCTGCAGAAGAGTGAACCGTCATCATCACCAACTGTGCTGCTGCTGATTTTTTTATTTTTTTTAGCAGCAGCACTTGTTTTTTCCTAAACTTCTTATCCCTGTACCCTCCCCCCCCATCCCCCCTCTCCCCCTCTTTCCCTTTTTACGTCCTGCGGCCGCTGAGTGCGGATCAGTGACCGCCATCACTGACCGCCAATTTTTGGCACAGGACTTTCTTTTTTTTGTATTTTTGCACCTCCCTGTGTGCGCCCTGCGGCCACTGAGTACTGATCATTGACCGCCATCACTGATCAGCATCCGTGGTAATTTTTTTTTATTTTTTGGCCTTTTTTATTACTGCACCTTTTTTTTGCGTGCGCCCTGCGGCTACTGAGTGCTGAGTCTAATAATCAGCCTCAGTGGTAATTTATTTACGCAGGTTTTTTTTTGGCCTTTTTTTTTTACAGTTTTATAAAATGAAGAAAAAAAGAGTAGCATTAGAGTAGCGGACGTTTACTGACGTCCGTTTTGTAAAAAAGATATATAGCAGACGTTCTAGCTATATATTTTTTTATACAGTTTGAATAAATTTACTTATAGTTAGCGTCCATTTAGTGACGGACATTTAGTTCGTTCACAAAATTTTTAATAGCATAGCGACAGTTTTAGTATAAATTTACATCTTATAGTCAGCGTCCGTTTAGTGACAGACATTCAGTTTTTTTTTAACTGAAGTTCATTCACTAAATTTTTGATAGCGTAGCGACAGTTAGTATAAATTTATAGCGTTATAGTCAGCGTCCGTTTAGTGACATACATTCAGTTTTTTTTAACTGAAATTTGTTCACTAAATTTTTGATAGCGTAGCGACAGTTAGTATAAATTTATAGCGTTCTAGTCAGCGTCCGTTTAGTGACATACGTTCAGTTTTTTTTAACTGAAATTTTTGATAGCGTAGCGACACAGTTGTAGGTCAATTTTTTTTTACAGTTCGATATTGAACGTTCAATAAATTTCTTTCTCCTACATTTTTCTTATTCTTCTCTTCTTTTTTCTTTTTTTTTTTCCTATAAATTTCATATTACACGTGTAAAAGCACAACATACACAACCACCTCTATAAAGAGTATTACACGTGTTGAAGCACTACATACCCCCCTAATAAAAATGGCCCAATCATCTCAATGGCTCTACTCCGCTGAGGAGGCATACGCCATCCTGGCCTCTGACACTGAATCGGCCAGCGAGGGAGAAGAGGAAATTGCCCCATTCATCTTGACCTCATCATCCTCATCCAGTGATGAGGAACACCTGCAAAGACGCCCCAGGACATCAGCTAAGGCAACCCCCCAAATGAGCGATACCCTGTGGAACCCACCCTCTGATAATTTTGAGCCTCACATTCCAGATTTCACAGGGAGCTCAGGAATTCGATTTGAGACTGTAGGCCTCGCAGAAATTCACTATTTCAAGCGTTTTTTCACGAATGTGGTGGGCTGGTGTGATTGGCTGGTTCGAAGTATGCCGCCGAGGCCAGGGGGAGGAGTATCTAATTATAGTAACTCAGAGTCCCGTAGTGAAGCATGCCGCTGACATCTATGCGTGCATGCTTCCGTGCTGTGCAGTAGAATATCTGCTGCTGAAGTAATATCGCTGGCATCCTGGCCAGAGTGACCAAGCTACAGACCCCTGATGATATGAGAAAATAGAAAAGTACTTTAATGAAAATTACACATAAATACACAATAATAAAAAGAATCCATCAACCAACAGGTTAAAAAAGACATACACGCCATGCACTATACAAGGTAAGTAACGTCTAAGATAGACAAGAAGTATAATCTGGTAATGAGGGTACGTCGGTACATAAATATAAATAAATGCAAAATGACTACAAATGTATGCCAAATGAAATAGTCAAAGGAGAAGTACTCAAAGGTATGAAAATAATACCATGAATGAATGACATCAATATATGGACAAGTATGAACAACATATGATGATGATGAATCACGTACCCATTAAACATCCAGGTGAGTGCACGGCAATGTGTCTGCCCCAACGCGCGTTTCGGCGCAACTGCCTTCGTCTGGGGGTAGCATTTGAATGGTGTGTACACCACTATATGTAGGAATAAGCCAGCCAATCGTGGAGTAATGAGGAAACGTGATGATACGTGTATCGCTACATATTTATCGGTCGCTTACCTCATGGTGAAGGAGGTGGCCGCACCTACCAGAAGCGCCAATCACGAGAGGCCAGGACCGGATGCACGCCATCGCGTCAGAAGACGCGGTCACGTGGAACCGGAAGCCGGCGCGTCATGAGGGCGGGACGGAGGCCGGGCACCCATTCACCAATCAGAGGGAGCGACGCAGCGAAAGGGTAAGTAACCCAGGATACGCCAGTGTATACAAAAATGGCCGTGAAGCCAGATGAATCAAGACATCAGTAAACAACATATATGTCTATATGAGATACATTTGAACGAACAAATTTAGATAAAATATAACAATCTGGCAAGAGACAGCATGAGAGAGCATGAATAAAGTGAAAAAGTAATATTTATCAGAAAAGTTTTACTAAATTGAGTTTTTCAAAACTCAATTTAGTAAAACTTTTCTGATAAATATTACTTTTTCACTTTATTCATGCTCTCTCATGCTGTCTCTTGCCAGATTGTTATATTTTATCTAAATTTGTTCGTTCAAATGTATCTCATATAGACATATATGTTGTTTACTGATGTCTTGATTCATCTGGCTTCACGGCCATTTTTGTATACACTGGCGTATCCTGGGTTACTTACCCTTTCGCTGCGTCGCTCCCTCTGATTGGTGAATGGGTGCCCGGCCTCCGTCCCGCCCTCATGACGCGCCGGCTTCCGGTTCCACGTGACCGCGTCTTCTGACGCGATGGCGTGCATCCGGTCCTGGCCTCTCGTGATTGGCGCTTCTGGTAGGTGCGGCCACCTCCTTCACCATGAGGTAAGCGACCGATAAATATGTAGCGATACACGTATCATCACATGTTTCCTCATTACTCCACGATTGGCTGGCTTATTCCTACATATAGTGGTGTACACACCATTCAAATGCTACCCCCAGACGAAGGCAGTTGCGCCGAAACGCGCGTTGGGGCAGACACATTGCCGTGCACTCACCTGGATGTTTAATGGGTACGTGATTCATCATCATCATATGTTGTTCATACTTGTCCATATATTGATGTCATTCATTCATGGTATTATTTTCATACCTTTGAGTACTTCTCCTTTGACTATTTCATTTGGCATACATTTGTAGTCATTTTGCATTTATTTATATTTATGTACCGACGTACCCTCATTACCAGATTATACTTCTTGTCTATCTTAGACGTTACTTACCTTGTATAGTGCATGGCGTGTATGTCTTTTTTAACCTGTTGGTTGATGGATTCTTTTTATTATTGTGTATTTATGTGTAATTTTCATTAAAGTACTTTTCTATTTTCTCATATGTTCTTGTCTTGCATCTTTTCTTCTTTCGGTCATATGCAATGCTTTAGGATGCTTTATGGGTATACACCCCAGGATCTGGTTCATAATTGAATACATGCTTGCTGACGGCTGCATCTTTACTCTATCTGAACCATTTTAGATCCATGCTGTGTTTTTCGGTTATATTATAGACCCCTGATGATGATAAGTATAGAAACGCGTAGGGTCGGGTTAAGCAAGGGATTTTAGCGTAGGGGACAGTGGCATCGTGGTGTACCTTAGCATCAGGAGATTTACGTGCGGTTATCGCAAGCTCCGGTGTGTTTTAGGGTCTAAACCACTGTTACACCAATGTTTAAACGCTGATTCCATATTTGTATCTTTATAATATACCCAGTCATAGAGGGTTCACAAATGAATCAGGACCTGGAGTATTTGTTTAATACGTTTTTAAAACACACGGTGGGGCTTTTCACAGTGGTGATTGTACCCCTGTTTTTAGAGAGTTATGAAATAAAAGTTATATATTTTACTCATATATCACTTCAGTGAATTTACTAATTTTCATATTTTGTGGGAGCACAATATATATCGCTTAAATACAGTGAATTATGCATAAGTATTCACCCCTGAAAGTCAGTATTTTGTGGAACCACCTTTTGCTGCAAATTACAGATGCAAATCTCTTGCAATATGTCTCTATTAGCTTTACACATCAAGACACCAGAATTTTTGCCAATTTTTCCATTCAAAACTGCTCCAGGTCCTTCGAAGTTAGATAATTTGCTTTGGGGTACAGCAATCTTCTAGTCATGCCACAGATTATCAATTGGACTGAGGTCTGGGCTTTGACTAGGCCATTTTCAGACATTAAAATGTTTCCCCTAATTCCACTCTAGTATAGCTTTAGCGGTATGCTTAAAAGGAACCTGTCACCAGCATTTCACCTATTAAACCAGCAATACCTGGTGGTAGTGGGTGAAAAATAATTTCTATATAACCTATAATTGTCTTCTTAGTCGGCTCTGTAGCTTTAGTATTCCTGTTTTTTAGTGTTCCCACCCCGTATGCAAATGAGAATAAAAGAGTCATATCTTCATTTGAAAAGAGTCAAATCTTCGTTTGAAAAGAGCCAAATTTTCATTCCTCAAGCCTTTCCGAGTTTACCCCGCCTCCTTACTTTTGATTGACAGCTCCTCGCCGTCCCCAAGCACACAAAATCCTGCGCTTGTGCATTGATGTCCTATTCTGGTGTGTGCGCACAAATGGACACCGCATTGTTACGATAAAAGGCGCAAAATGTTTGCAGACCTTTATTTAGAGTCGGAGGAGAAGTTTAGGAGAGGGCATAATGGCAATGAACATTTTATAGCAGCGGCCAGTGAGGGATATGTAAAGTTCAATAGGTGAAATGCTGGTGACAGGTTCCCTTTAAAGAGGCTCTGTCACCAGATTTTGCAACCCCTATCTGCTATTGCAGCAGATCGGCGTTGCAATGTAGATTACAGTAACGTTTTTATTTTTAAAAAACGAGCATTTTTGGCCAAGTTATGACCATTTTTGTATTTATGCAAATGAGGCTTGCAAAAGTACAACTGGGCGTGCACTTCTTTTTCGTGGGCGTTTTTTTACGAGGCCGTTTTTCAAAACTGACACGTAAAAAACGGCCCGTTGGAACAGAACGCCGTTTTCCCATTGCTTCTGATTTTTCGGCCGTTTACAGCCCGAAAAGCGGCCGAAAATAAGCTGTGTGAACATACCCTAATGTGGGAATTACAAACTATGCTCAGGCAGGGAGTGAAAGGGCATGGTTAAATTGTAATATAATTCATGTGCACGCACACGCTCGTGCCCGGCTTTAACACAGCCAAGCGGAGCAGATGTGAGTGCTGGCATATCCTAGGAAGGAAATGCCGGCCAGCACTCACAGATCCGCAGCCGCCGAGGGGTGAGTAGGAACGGCGGGCCGTGGACGCTACAGTATGCTCCCTCTTACGCCCCCCCTTCCTAGGACCAGAGCGAGAAAAAATTCTTAATGAGGGTAGGGGCATTAAGGTTCTCTTCTGGATCCCAGGACCTCTTCTCAGGACTAAACCCTCTCCAGTCCACCAAATAGAAAGTCCTTCACCTTACCCTCTTGCAGTACAGGATCTCCCTCACCTCAAACACATCAGATGAATCGTTGGGAGCAACTGCGGGGCTAGGTGTTTATCTGTAGCGGTTCAGGGCCACCGGTTTCAGGAGGGACACATGAAAGGAGTTTGGGATTATGAGGGTAGGAGGCAGCCGAAGCTTATAGCAGACAGGGTTTATCTGTCGTAGTATCTCAAAGGGTCCGATGAACCTGGGAGCAAACTTGTACGAAGACACCTTTTAACGTATATTCCGTGAGGACAGCCAGACTTTGGTACCTGCAAGATATTGAGGCAGCGGTCTTCTTTTTATATCTGCTTTTTGCTTCATGCGATCAACTGCTAGCAGAATAGATGACCGGGTCTGTTGCCAGATTTACAGAAAGTCCCCAAATGCAGAGTCAGCAGCGGGTACCTGAGATGTAGCTGACACAGGAAGAGGGATTCCAGGATGTTGACCGTACACAATGTAGAATGGTGTGGAAATGGTGGACTCGCTTGTGTGATTGTTGTAAGAGAACTCGGCCCATGGAAGAAGCTGTACCCAGTCATCATTGCTGCATGGAGATGAAGTGGCGGAGATAATTCTCCATGATCTGGTTAATCCTCTCGACTTGACCATTGGACTGGGGATGGTAGATTGAGGAAAAGCCCAATTTCACATCCAGGAATTTACAGAGGGCTCTCCAGAATTGTGAGTTGAACGAAATCCCCCGATCAGACAGGATGTGAAGGGGCAAGCCATGCAAGTGGAAGATGTGCTGAATGAAGAGATGAGCCAGTCGAGGAGCAGACAGTTGGCCAGTCAGCGGAACAAAATGAGCCATCTTTGAGAACTGATCCACCACCACCCAGACCGTATTCCATCCCGCTGAGGCAGGAAGGTCAGTGACAAAGTCCACTGCAATATGCTGCCAGGGGGCATTGGGCACAGGCAGAGGTTGGAGCAGACCGGCAGGCTTGGAGTCGGCAACCTTGTTAGAAGCACACACAGTGCAGGAAGAGACCAAGTCCACAACATCCTTCGGAAGCGTGGGCCATCAGAAACGACGAGTTACAAGGTCTAGAGTCTTGCGAACACCCGCGTGTCCAGCCAGTTTGGAGCAGTGTTCCCAGTGAAGTATTCTTCTCCTGTCTGCCAACTGCACAAAAGTCCTCCCCTGAGGGATGTCTCTAACTTGCAGAGGATTAGCCGTAATAATGTAGGTCTATGATACATTGCGGGGACTCCACAATGTCCTCTGTTTCAAACCACCTGGATAGGGCATTGGCCCTCACATTTTTGTCAGCAGGACGGTAGTGGAGCACAAATTGGAACCGGGTGAAGAACATCAACCACCTAGCTTGACGGGTGTTTAGCCGTTGAGCCGACTGGAGATAAGTGAGGTTCTTATGGTCGGTGTATATCAGGATGGGATGAGCTGCGCCCTCTAGCAGATGTCTCCACTCCTCCAGAGCCAATTTGATGGCCAATAACGCCCGATCCCCATTAGAGTAATTGCGCTCAGCAGAGCAACAAAGTCTTAGGTAATAGCCACACACCACTGCCTTTCCTTTGAAGCTTCTCTGGAACAGAAGTGCACCTGCACTAAGAGAAGGAAGCATCCACCGGATGATTGAGGATGAGATAAAGGCACTCTTGAGGCTATTAAATGCAGATTCTGTCTCTGGAGTCCACACCTTGGAGTTCACTCTCTTCTTGGCAAGGGTGGAGATGGAAGCTTTCAGTGATTAGAAGTTTGGGATAAACTGCTGGTAGAAGTTGGCAAATCCCCAAAAATGCTGTGTGGACCGCAGGCCCTGAGGGCATGGCCATTCCACGACGGACTTTACTTTCTCAGGATCCATCTTGAGACCTTGATCCGAGATGATGTAGCCCAGGAAGGGCAGAGAATTTTTTTCAAAGACGCACTTCTCCAGCTTGGGATATAGGCGATTCTCCCTTAATCGTAGTAGAACTTGACGGACATGCCTCTGATGAGTCTTCGGATCTGAAGAGAAAATCTAAATATCAAGATAGACCACAACACAGACATAGAGGAGATCTCTGAAGATATTATTGACTAATTCCTGGAAGACGACAGGAGTGTTACATAGACCAAAGGGCATCACCAGGTATTCGTAGTGCCCGTCTCAAGTGTTGAATGCCATCTTCCACTCGTCACCTTGGCGGATTCGGATCAAATTGTAAGCCCCACGCAAGTCTAGTTTCGAGAAAATCCTGGCTCCTCATATACGGTCAAACAGTTCGGATATTAGTGGCAACAGGTATTTGTTCTTGACCGTGATCTGGTTGAGACCACGGTAGTCAATGCAGGGTCGAAGAGATCCATCTTTCTTCTTAACAAAGAAGAACCCGGCCCCGGCCGGGGAGGAAGACTTTCGTATGAAACGCCTCTCCAAATTCTCCTTTATATAGGCCGACATCGACTGAGTCTCTGGCAAGGAGAGAGGATATACCCTTCCACGGGGAGGAGAAGCATTTGGAACCAACTTAATCGGACAGTCATAAGACCAGTGAGGAGGAAGCATCTCAGCCTCGTTTTTGCTGAAGACGTCTGTAAATTGTGAAAAATTAGTAGGTAATCCTTCTAATGACTGAGGCAGAGGAGGCTGGACGGGATGGATCTATAACAGGCAGCGGTGGGGACATTTGAGACCCCATTGGAGAACTCCTCCGGAATTCCAATCCAGAACTAGAGCATGCAACAAGAGCCAAGGCAGACCCAGTAGAACCAGATTGATGGCTTTAGGCAAGACAAGGAAGGTAATCCGTTCAGTATGAAAGACTCCAAATTTGAGCTGCAGTGGCTTGGTTTCAGACACGATCAGATTGGGCAGAGGAAGACCATTCACCGAGGCTACAGCCAAAGACATCTCCAGAGGAACAGTGGGCAACTGGAGATGATCCACTAGGTCTTGCTGGATGAAGTTTGCCGTGGATCCTGAGTCCAGATAGGCAGAGACACGGTGCATCTTCTCGCCGGGCACTATGGTCACAGGAATGGTCAGTTTGGAAGATAATTTTTTATTTAGTGCCGTTCCGCTTATGGTTGTCTCTCCCACCAATCCTAGGCACAGGGGTCTCTTTGGCCTCTGGGGGGCACAAACACACAACATGGCCTCCGTGGCCACAATACAAAGTCCTGAAGTGCGTCTGTGTTGCTTCTCCTGGATAGACAATTTGACATGGTCCACCTGCATAGGCTCCTCTGGTGGGACAACTGATGAGGACAGTAGGAATTGCTGGAAAGTAGGAGCTAGCCTAGGAAATCTTCTCTTCCGATGAACCTCTTGGGATCGCTTCCGGATCCTAATGTCAATCTGGGTCTCTAGTAGAATGAGATCATCCAGGGTAGGTGGCAGATCGCGAGTGGCAAGCTCGTCTTTAATACCAGAAGACAGTCCCTGCCAGAATGTAGTCACCAAGGCTTCCTTGTTCCAGGTTAGTTCTGCAGCCAGGGTAAGGAACAGAATGGCATACACGCCCACGGAGATGTCTCCCTGGTGTAGGGTCAGCAGGGATGCAGCAGCAGAAGAAACACTCCCAGGTTCCTCAAATATAGAACGGAAAGTCTGTAAAAAAAACAAACAATGCAAGTCACAAGTCTCTGGTCCCTGACGTTCCCAAATGGGGTTCGCCCATGCCAGGGCCTTGCCAGTAAGGAGAAAGATTGTGAAGGCGATCCTTGCGTCATTAGAGGAGAAGGCCTTTGCATCTAATCTGAAGTGGATCTGGCACTGGTTAAGAAATCCCCTGCAGGACCTTGTGTCTCTGTCATGGCGAGGAGGTGGCGGCAGGAAGCATAGGTTGTCGGTGTAACGTCCGTGGTCACTGACCACAAACTTCTTCCATCTGGTCGACGCCCTTCTCCAGAGATGTCTGCACATGCGGTCGTCCTGTTCCACAGTGACCACCAGGGTGAGCTCAGTCCAGCCATAAGGAGCCAGGTGTGAGATTGAACTGATAGCTCCCAGAGCACCATGGACTATAAGAAGAGCTCTGCCCCTCCCTGTATTGCCTGAGCTTTGTTGTCGATACCCTAGTTTGTCTCTGCAAATGGTCTCCTAGTGTCTTCCAGCACCCAGTGTTTCCTGTTCCTGCTACCTGTAACCTGTATCCTGTGCTATTCTGGTTAAGTACCGTATTGAGTTGGAGTTGTGCTGTGCTGTGTTCCATGCCTGTCCTGTTACACCACGCCTGGTGTCTGCCTGCTGCCAAAGTCCATTCCGAGCCTGCCTCGCTACTGTCCGAAGCAATCACAGGTACACCTATACGAACTATAGACTTTTACCTGTGTCCTGTTGGCCAGCTGCCAAACCATTGAGCGTACTGTCACGATCTGTGGGTATGTGGACCCACTAGGCCACACCGCCATAGCGGGGAGGCAGCTGTCCAAATAAGAGTACCCAATCAATACAAAGTCCAGCACAAGTGTACCTGAATAGTCCAGACAGTCACAGTGGTTAGGCACAGATGGAACTTCAGACGGCAGAGGATGCCACTAGTGGTGGAGGGTATCAGGTGTGGCAGATGATACCAGACGAGGTGTACGATCGCAGGCGTGACCGATGACAGAACACGACTCCAACACTCAATAGGGCTAGGAACCAAGACGATACAGGAACAGGTAGTAGGGCACTGGAACACTTGGGAACAGGAAAACACTGAGGGACCATTTGCTAAGACTAATATGGGAATTACAAACAACACTCAGGCAGGGAGTGAAAGGGCAGGGCCCCTTTTATAGTCCAGAGTGATTAGGGCTAAATTGTAATATAATTCATGTGCGCGCTGGCCCTTTAAGGCCAGGCACGAGTGTGCACGTGCACCTTACGGGACACAGCGGAGCGGAAGTGAGTGCTGGTATCTCCTAGGAAGGAGATGCCGGCCAGCACTAACAGATCCATGGCCGCGGCCGCCGAGGAGTGAGTAGGAACTGCGGTCCACGGCCGTGGACGCTACATATATATTTATATCCTAAACATATGTCTCACAGGACAGAATGCAGCGGCTAGGTGTTTCCCCAAAATATGGCACTACACCTCCAAAATAATTGTTAGTAATCAAAGAAAATAAAAACTCCAAAAATGTCATATGAAAAACAAGAGGACAGAGAGTTATGCACTATTGAAAATAAAAAAGAATCTTTATTGTAGCAAAAAGCTAAAACACATGGTAAAACGCAGAAGATCCAAACAGAAATAACTGTCTGCAGCTATACAATGTTAAAACGACACCACAAGGTGTCAAACATTTGTAGAACCACAAAGTGTATGCAGTTACTTATATAATATAAGACACTAGGCAGACATACAATTGCTTACATAATATAAACGCGATGCAACGCGATGCAACCAACCATAGTATTGAGCAAAATAGTATAAACAGAAATAATAGTTCCACAGAAGAAAGGTATAGACTCTAAGGTAGAATCGCCTATAGATATTTAAGTGCAGTGAAACAAAAACCCACATCGGTAAGATGCTGGGTCGTAAGGGCAAAGAGTCCCAAATTTGGGACACTAAGTCACACGTTTATAACTTATTAATGTCTTACCCATTTAGTGTGGTGAAGGTATGCCAGACAAGCGCCCTGACGCGCGTTTTGCGTAAAATAGCTTTCTCAAGAGACCCGGGGATTCTACTCCTAGAGGGAGCTTAGGTGACGCTATCCAGGGGGGGTAGTGTGTGGCGCCCTCTACAGGGGGGTGTATTCTGGGCATCTCAGAGCCCCAGCAGACATGAAAGTTGATTGCTGCTTACACTGAAGCAGCACTGCCCTCATTAAACCCTGTTCCAGGCTGCCAAAGTTTATGTATGTGACAACTGCATGGGGCAACGGCAGTTGGAACGTGTATGGCTGTCGTGAAGGGGTTAATTTTAGTCTCATCTGCCAAGGGAACCACCTTCCATGTGTTTGGAGAGTTTGCCACATGCTGTTTTGCAAACTCAAAACGTGTTTTCTTATGCTTTTCTTTAAGCAATGGCTTTTTTTCTGGCCACTCTTCCATAAAGCCCCACTCTATGGAGTGTATGGCTTATAGTGGTCCTATGGGCAGATACTGCCATCCTTTAGTGTTATCGTTCGTTTATTTGATTAACTGATTACTGCCCTCCTTATCTTGAAGTTCTGGTGAGTTGCCTTTTCTTGTCAGGTTTGTATAGTAGTTATGCCATACCCTTACCATTTTGTTATAACCGATTTAATGGTGCTCTGTGGAATGTTCAACGTTTGGGATTTATTTTTTTAGAGCCCAACTTTGGCCTATGCTTCTCCACAATTATGTCTCTGACCTGTTTGGAGAGCTTATTAGTCTTCATGTTTCTTCATGTTACATGCTTCGTGGTGTTGCAGACTCATTGGCCTTTCACAACAGGGGTATTTATACTGACATTGTAACAGAGCATATGACACTTTGCACACAGGTGGACCTTATTTAACTTATTACGTGGTTTCTGAAGATAATTGGTTTAACCAGATCTTATTTAGGGGCTTCATAGCAAAGGGGGTGAATATATATGCACTCACAATTTTTTTTTAATTTTTTTTTTAAACAAATTATTTTTTGCATTCCACTGCAACCATTTACAGTATTTGGTCAGGTCCATTACATAAAATCAGATTTAAAATCCAATTTAATTCTAGGTTGTAATGCAACAAAACAGAAAAAACAAGGCACTGTTCACATGTAAACTCAAATGAGACAAAAGGTTGTGGAAAGATTGGGAAGTGGTTATGAAATATTTAGTAGTCAGTTGAAATTACTAGTAAATACAATCCGGAGGATTAAAAAAACCAAAACAAAGTTTGACTGCTACTAGTCAGGCGAAGAAATCAGAAGGTGATTGTTAGACAAATATTATTTACATATATGTCAATGGAAAACGGCATCTCTCTGCCTCTGTTTTACCTTTTTTGGAGGGCTGATATGTGGGTGCAATTGTATCCATTAGTAGGGCATCCTGCTAATGTTCTTATTTAGAGATCTGACATAGTAACATGTTTTTAAGAGATTGTGCACATAGACGGGCTAGCAATATAATAGTCTTGTGTGATGAATTAGGTCATACCAGCCTCTGCAAAGCATTTTCAAATTCTGCCAGTTGTAAGGATTTTTTGCTACATAAAAAACTTTTTGCAAATCTATAAGCAGAGGAACTGTAAAGAATCCAAGCGCTTTTATAATGGATTGTGAATGTAATGCTCTGTTCACATCTCGATTTTTCTCAAACTTTGGCATAAATTTTGGGGAATGCTCCCCAAATATATGCTGAATTTATGGTCCCAACCTCTGCAACTGTATAGTGTATGCAAACCTTGCCCTTTGACTTGCATTGCACTTTTTGTTTCAGTATCCTCTTTTATTAAAAACTTACTTGACTGCCCTTATCAACACAGACTGGGCCTAGATAGAGGAATTTTGTAACGCGACTTCCAGATTTTTAACTCTTGAACTATAGCTGCAGTCTATAGAATGCATGCAACTCAATTCACTCTTGTAGACTGCAGCTGTTCCTCAACACTTAAAATGTGAAAATTGCACTACAAAAAGTTGCAGTATAGCCCTAGCCCTAGGTATACTGATGTATGAACGGCTGTTCCTATGTAAACAATGAAGGAGATCAATCTTGCAGGAGTGCTGCAGCCTCTTCATTCTGCAGATTGGCGGTGTCCTGGAGGTTGGACCCCCACGATCAAACACTGATGGCCTAAGGATGACCTGGAGAACCCATTTAATGTGAGTTGTCAGAGCTGGGATGAAAACCGATAAGATTAGGAAAAAAATTAGATCAAGGAAGCTGTTGGAAATGGGGCAAGGGGGCCACAGGGGTCACTGCAAACAGCTGGGATTGTGGGTTTAAACTATTTCTTATTAGGTCAATTCTTTTCTAAAGAAAACATGTGGTCAGGTCTTCAGTGGAAATACAGAGGACTGGAGGTGGCTTGTTTCTGCAGTCAGGATTCAACATCATTTAATAGTTTCTTAAGATTACAAAATGAGCATCATTCATAAACCAGTTTGAAATAGTCTGCACAAAGAAAAGAGCCACACCATGTATTTAGATTCATTGTTTTGTTTCTTAGAATACAATATAATTTTTTTTCTATATAAAATTGCGACTGCAAATACAGGAAAACTCTGCCACATTATTTTCATGTGTGACTATACCCTCAACCTCAAACCAGTAGGGAGAAAAGTAAGGGAGACTGTGATACTTTATAACTCTATATACCATCCAAATCCATTATTTTTTTTTTGTATTCTTTGCTTTTGCTTTACTTTTTTGGCACACCTTCCTCTTGTATCTGTAATCCATTAATGCTGTTGCATGAGGATGTGGAAGGATTGATTCTGTTACGTAAATAATGTTACTCCAGGGTAGGGCTTCTCAAACTTTTTCTAGTGGGGCTTCCCCAGCCGGGACATGGTGATGCCTGGTCCCCTCTACTGGCGGTTCAAAAAATGTTTAATTATTGCTCAATTTACCTTTAATTTGTGTGCTAAACCCAGTAGAACATTCAAACAACACATAAGAAGTCAATTACTTTGCTAAACCAGAGATGGCTGCAGCCAGACGTTTATATAAATATGTATCACAGAGTGTAAGTGTTTAACTACGCAATTGTCTACACATTTTAATTTGGTTTTCTTTCCTTTGGACAGGTACATGGGGGCTGTTGGTTCCTCTTCTTCTTCATCCCGAGTAATGTGCAATAATGTACCTGGATTGGTAACCCGTCAGAGGCAACTGTGTCAGCGCTATCCTGAAATCATGCACGTTATTGGTCTAGGGGTGAGTGAGTGGACAGCTGAATGTCAACATCAGTTTCGACATCACCGCTGGAATTGCAACACACATGAAAGAGATCAAAGCTTATTTGGAAAATTAATTTTACGCAGTAAGTTGGTTGAGATACGTATGGTTCTACTCCAGGATACTTCTATTTAAAAATACAAAAATTGTTGTCAAAGAAACAGTGGAGCATGACATTCCTTTCATGTACTTCATATAGTTAAAGGGGTTTTCTATGAACACACAATTGTATTTTAATTTCAGCATGCTAGATTAAGAAAATGTAAGAGGCTTGGTATTAATTTAAAATCGTAGGGGTGACCATGTGAGCGGGCATGTTCCGTGAGCTCTCTCTCTCGTCTCTCCCCTTCCTCACCTGTTCAGAGCATGGTGTTTGCTGCACATACAGTATGCGGTGAGGTTCGGCAGGACTCCGTATGCACAGGCAAGATTGTTGTGGGACTCTGGTGGCTGTTTGATGGGGCTAGAGGAGTATGCTGGAAATGTATGCAAAGTAGGACACTACTGAGATCTACCTGCTTCCTTATTAGCTGCAGTGTTTGCTTAACCCCTAGGCGCACCACAACGCAACTGTACGTCCTGGTGGCCAGTGTCTTAGCGCACGAGGGTGTACAGTTACTGCGCGGTTCCCGGTGCACACCATCGGCGACAAAAATAAGCCCTCACATCGATCTATTGATTTAAAAATAAAACTTTATGGCGTTTGGAATGCGGGGAGTGAAAAACAAATGGAAAGGCAAAAAAGGATCAGTCCTGCAAAGGTTAATTAATTTCCATTAAAAAAAACAATTATTACCACATATGGGGTATTGGCATACTCGGGAGAGATTGCGTTAAAAGTTTTGGGCGGCTTTTTCTCCTTTATCCTTTGTGAAAATGAAAAAATTCAACATTTTAGTGGACAAAAATGTTGATATTCATTTTCAGTGCCTAATTCCACTAAATTATGCAAAAAACCTGTGGTGTCAAAATGCTCTCTATACCCCTAGAAAAATTCCTTGAGGGGTGTAGTTTCCAAAATGGTGTCACTTTTGGGGGTGTTCCACTGTTTTGCTCCCTCCAGGGCGTTGCAAACCCAACATGGCACTGAAAACCAATCCAGCAAAATCTGCGCTCCAAAATCCAATGGCGCTCCTTCCCTTCTGAGCCCTGCTGTGGGTCCAAACATCAGTTTATTACCATATATGGGGTATTTCCATAATCGGGAGAAGATACTTTACAAATGTTGGGGTGCATTTTCTTATTTATTCCTTGTAAATATTAAAAATTTCTATGTTTTTTCCGAAAAAAAAGTAGATTTTCATTTTCACAGACTAACTCCAATAAATATAGCAAAATACCTGTGGGGTCAAAATGCTAACTATACCCCTAGATAAATTCCTTGAGGGGGTGTAGTTTCCAAAATGGGGTCACTTTTGGAGAGTTTCCACTGTTTTGGCACCACAAGACCTATTCAAACCCATTAGCACACTAGGGCCACACGTGGGATATTCTTAAAAACTGCAGAATCTGGGCAATAAATATTGAGTTGTGTTTGTCTGGTAAAATCTTCTGTGTCACAGAAAAAAATGTATTACGAATGAATTTCGGCAAAAAAAAATTACATTTCTAAATTTCCCCTCTACTTTGCTTTATTTCCTGTGAAACGCCTAAAGGGTTAAGAAACTTTCTGCATGCTGTTTTGAATACTTTGAGGGGTGCAGTTTTTAAAATGGGGTGATTTATTGGGGGTTTCTAATATATAAGACCCTCAAAACCACTTCAGAACTAAACTGGTACCTGTAAAAATAGTCTTTTGAAATTTTCTTTAAAATGTGAGAAATTGCTGCTAAAGTTCTAAGCCTTGTATCGTCCTAGAAAAATAAAAGGATGTTCAAAAAACGATGTAGACATATAGGAAATGTTAACTATTGACTATTTTGTGTAGTGTTACTATCTGTTTTCCATGCAGATCCATTTCCATTTAGAAAAATGCACATTTTTGCAAAATTGTTCTAAATTTTGGTGTTTTTCACTAATAAATATTGAATTTATGGACCAAATTTTTCCACTAACATAAAGTACAATATGTCATGAGAAAATCGTCTCAGAATCACTTGTATAGGTAAAAGCATTCCCAAGTTATTACCACATAAAGTGACACGTCATATTTGAAAAAATCGGCTGTTTCTCAAGGCCAAAACAGGCTGTGTCCTAAAGGGGTTAAGACTCCTAGGTGTTTCTTATGCTAGTCTCATTGTACTGCATTCACTCATCACTCATTGTGTGCCTCCATTGCTGCTGAACGCCTCCAGCCCTATAGAATTCCTCCATTGCTGCTTAGCTCCTTCATTTCTGCTGAGCTTCTTCATTGCTGCTGAGCTTCTTCATTGCTGCTGAGCTCCTTCATTGCTGCTGAGCTCCTTATTTGCTGCTGAGCTCCTTCTTTGCTGCTGAGCTCCTTCTTTGCTGCTGAGCTCCTTCTTTGCTGCTGAGCTCCTTCATCGCTGATGAGCTCCTTCATCGCTGCTGAGCTCCTTCATCGCTGCTGAGCTCCTTCATCGCTGCTGAGCTCCTTCATCGCTGCTGAGCTCCTTCATCGCTGCTGAGCTCCTTCTTTGCGGCTGAGCTCTTTCTTTGCGGCTGAGCTCCTTCTTTGCGGCTGAGCTCCTTCTTTGCGGCTGAGCTCCTTCTTTGCGGCTGAGCTCCTTCTTTGCGGCTGAGCTCCTTCTTTGCGGCTGAGCTCCTTCTTTGCGGCTGAGCTCCTTCTTTGCGGCTGAGCTCCTTCTTTGCGGCTGAGCTCCTTCTTTGCGGCTGAGCTTCTTCTTTGCGGCTGAGCTCCTTCTTTGCGGCTGAGCTCCTTCTTTGCGGCTGAGCTCCTTCTTTGCGGCTGAGCTCCTTCTTTGCGGATGAGCTCCTTCTTTGCGGATGAGCTCCTTCTTTGCGGATGAGCTCCTTCTTTGCGGATGAGCTCCTTCTTTGCGGATGAGCTCCTTCTTTGCGGATGAGCTCCTTCTTTGCGGATGAGCTCCTTCTTTGCTGATGAGCTCCTTCTTTGCTGATGAGCTCCTTCTTCGCTGATGAGCTCCTTCTTCGCTGATGAGCTCCTTCATTGCTGCAGAGTCCCTCCACTGCTGCTGGTTTATTTCATTCGCTGCAGAGTTCCTCCGCCGCTGCAGAGTTCCTCCGCCGCTGCAGAGTTCCTCCGCCGCTGCAGAGTTCCTCCGCCGCTGCTCAGCACCTCCAATGCTGAAGTTTTTTTGGTTTTTTTCATCGCAGTTGGATTCTTCCATTTGCTGAGATACTCTATTGCTATTGAGTTTCTCCATGTTTGCTGTTTTTTTTTTTTTCCGTTGTTGCCAGGTTCCTTCCATTGCTGCCAAGTTTCTCTGTGGCTGCTGAGTTCCTCCATTACTGACGAGCTCCTCCGATGCTGCTGAGCTCCTCTACTGTTGCTGAGCTCTTCCATTGCTGTGGCGTTCCTCCATTCCTGCTGTGTGCCTTCATTTCCGGTGAGCGCCTAAACTGTTGTCGAGACCCTCCGTGGCTGCAGAATTCCTCCAATGCCACTGAGCTCCTTCATTGCTGTGGGGCTCTTCTATCACTGCAGAGTTCATCCTTCCATGTTGAGTCTCTTCATTGTTGCTTAGTTCTGCCACGGCTGCTTAACTTTTCCACTGCTACCGAGTTCCTCCATTGTTGCTGAGCTGCTCCTCAGTTGCAGAGTTTTTATATAGGGAAGATAAATGCCCTGAATATGCCGGCTAAAAAACAGCCTGGAAAGTGCAATTCTCTACACATTGGGGAATTGTCTACCAGAATCCCAGAAAGGAGCATAAAGCAAGGAGATAAAGGAACTACTTCAATATGCTCTTTAGGAGAAGTCATCTCAGCTATTATTGTGGACATCTCAGATACGAATCCAGGATCTCAACTCAACCCCAAGTGTTGGATAACTCTCTGCTACTACAGGAGAGACGATCTACAGTTAAAGGAACGGACTGTAATGTTATGGGATTGCATGTTCAGTTGGATGGGATAAAGATCAATATTTCATCAATAAAGTCCAATGTGTCGGTAATTCGCAATAGAATTGATGAGACTGATGGCAGAATATCCCTCCTGGGGGACTTTATGGCCGTACTATCAACGGAGGTTACGGAACTTAAACAAAATGTCAAACTCCTACAAAATAAGCATGCCGATATGGAGGATAGAGCTAGGAGATACAATTTGACATTTTTGGGATTCCCTTTCTAATTTATTCTGTGTAGAACAAGCTCACTATATCCTGGTCAAATCTAGATCAGCGGGTGCTTCCTCTAGACCTATTTTGTTAAAATTATTATGGTATCTGGATCGGGATGCGATTATGCGGGAAAAGAGGAAAAAGGGAGGCTTGTTTTTTAATGAGGCACGGATTTCTATCTATCCTGACTTATCTATGGCAACAAATAAGCTCAGGCTGAGCTTTCTTGAGGCCAAAAAGAGATTGTTCAAGGCAAATATTCAATATTCGCTTCTATATCCAGCAAAATTAAAAATCTCCCACAATGGAACTATGATTTTTTTTCAATCCGCAATGGAGGCTTATCACTGGCTGGACCCTAAAGGGTTCTAAATATAAATCCGTATTTTGCGATCACTATGGGCAGTGGCGGATTAAGAAGACCATGGGCCCTGGGCTGTTACCCAAACTTGGGCCCCCTTCTCCACTGCCCCCCTGCCGCGCCTAACTATTGCTAACACTACCTTTTTGCTCAAGCATTAACAAATGGGTGTTACGATTCCCCTTTCACAGGGCTGTGTCCCTACATACTGACAGTATCACACTATGCAGGGACACATCCTCCCGACAAGGCGATTGGTAACACCAATTTTTCTATCAGTCCTGGACTGCACAAAGACTTTATGTGGAATACAAGGATTTCCTATAATAAACATGTCAAGAGAGGGGACAGATTCTCTACAAATCCAGTGACTCACAGATGACGACGTCTCAGATGCTAGTATTTTTTTTTCCTCTTCTCTTCTCCATCCGATCCAGAGCACATGACGACTTCTCCTTGCCATGACCCATTTCTGCAGCCCTTAAATATAATATCACCATGCACTGCGCCCCTGAATATAATTGTGTCACACACTGTAAAGTAAAGCACCACATACACAGTGCCCCCCTGTAGATAGCGCCAACCCCCATGTAGACAGCGCCACACACACAACCCCTGTAGATAGCACCACACATACCCCCTGTAGATAGCGCCACACACACCTGTAGATAGCGCCACACACAACCCCCTGTAGATAGCGCCACACACACAACCCCCTGTAGAGAGCGTCACACAGCCCCCTATAGATAGAGCCACACAGCACAACAGCACTCCCCCTTGTATATAGTGCCACACAGCGATCCCCCCCCTTGCTACACAGCGTCGCTACACTGCAGCCCTGGGATAACATTTTATCCCATAGGACTGCTGCAGCCTGTGATTGGCGTGTGATTGGCTGCAGCGGTCACATGGGGTGAAACGTCATCCCAGGAGGCCGGCCTGGACGAAGAAACAGAATTCTGGGCAAGTATAAGATTTTTATTTTTTCTAAATTGCGTTTTTACATAACATCTGTTATTTGTTGCGGGTTTTACCTCCCATTGAATTAAATGGGGAAAACCCGAAACAAATGAGCAACGTTTACGCAAATACAATTGAAATGCTGCGGAATAAAAAAAACGCACCGCAGGTAAATTTCTGAGCTTTTTTTCCCCACTTACCATTTACGCAGCGTGTGGATGAGAATTGTTCACATCTAATCAACTCTGCTGCTACTGTATTAGGGCTTGATCACACTTAACGGTATTGCTGCGTATTTTCCGCCCAAAAAATACGCAAAATTCAGTAGCAGCAAAGTGAGTGAAATTTACCAAATCTCATCCAGACGCTGCGTAAAATTTCCGACCAGACATTTTGTCCTGCGGTGCGTATTTCTCGTACTGCAGCTTGTCAATTTCTGCGGCAGAAAGTGGACAGAATTGCTGAGTTTTTTCAGAGGAGACGTCACCCTCTCCCAACATTGAGAAAAACGCAGCAAAATCCGCACCATTTTCTGCAGCAAAAATGCAGGAAATGGTGCTTTTTTTCTGCAGCGGAATTTCTGCTACTTTCTGCGGAATTGCTGCTGAAATATATATGTTATATATACCCCCACACACACACACACACACACACACACACACACACACACACACACACACACACACACACACACACACTATATGTATATATATATATGTATATATATATTTATATACACATACATATACACACTGTGTGTGTGTGTATATATATATATGTATATATACATACATACACACACACACTATATACATACATACATACATTTGTACACATCACAGACACACATGAGTATGCACATTATACACATATAAAGTACACATTGTAAACACACATGCACTTACCTTTTATGTAGGATATTTGTGAAGGGCGTTCAGCAGGTTGATGTGGTGGGAGCCTTCACTGCAGCTCTTCTGCTCACAGCCCACCGACAGTCTCCTCTCCCTCATGTCCCGACTGCTAGCAGCAGGAGGACAGATGTGTAGAGCAGGGAAGGGTGGCTGGAGGGGGAGCTTCTAAAGCAGTAGAGGGAGTTTCAGCACAGATCTCGGCTGCTAAGTAGGAGCAAAGCTCACCTCGCCTCATGACAGGTGCGGTCCTGGCACCGGGGCTCCCTCCGGTGCTAGCAACGTCACTGGGCATGAGGGGGTTCGGGCTTACCGCCCTAATGATAATCCGCCACTAACTACGGGCACTTAGTGGGGGGGGGGGGCAGCAATGGTCAAACATTAAACTTTATTTTTTTGTGTTTCTCACCATTATTATTGGCGTACTGGGTCCCCTAGTGGTGTCCTGATTTATTAACCTTGGTTTGCAGGGGGGGAGAAATGGTAGAGGGAGATGATAGATGAGGGGTTTTCTGATGCACGGCTTTTTATTTCCTCTGTTGCCCTTTTGTAAAGAAGAACCATGCTGAAAATAGTGTCATGGAACATTAGGGGGGC
This sequence comes from Rhinoderma darwinii, assembly GCF_050947455.1. Taxonomy (NCBI): domain Eukaryota; kingdom Metazoa; phylum Chordata; class Amphibia; order Anura; family Rhinodermatidae; genus Rhinoderma; species Rhinoderma darwinii. Next base: position 182,911,513 of record NC_134689.1, on the reverse strand, counting down.
TGCTGCAAGACTAAAGAGGTACGCTATCTTTAACTTAATTAGGAATTACCTCACCACCATCAAATGTCTTCAGGAGACCCATTTGGTCAAAGATAAAATTAGCAGCTTTCAGAGAGGCTGGATAGCCCAGTGTTACCATTCGGTATACACGTCTTTTTCCAGGGGAGTTTCCATATTAATACAGTGGAAAGTAGACGCTGAGATTTATGTCACCCTTATCAATACAGAAGGAAGTTAATCATGTCCCCCCTTAGTCGTCTCTTTTCACGGCTAAATAGGTTTAATTCTTTTAATCTTTCTTCATAACTTAGTTTCTCCATGCCCCTTATTAGCTTCGTTGCTCTTCTTTGTATTTTTTCCAACTCCAGGGCATCCTTTCTATGAACTGGAGCACAGAACTGAACTGCATATTCTAGATGAGGCAAAACTAATGCTTTGTAAAGTGGTAATATTATATCCCTGTCTAGCGAGTCCATGGCTCTTTTAATACATGACAATATCTTGCTGACCTTTGAAGCAGCTGATTGACATTGCATGCTGTTATTTAGTTTTTGATATACAAGTACACCCAGATCCTTCTCAACAAGTGACTCCCCGAGTATAGCTCCCCCTAGGACATATGATGCATGCAGGTTGTTGGTACCCAGATGCATAACTCTACATTAAACTTCATTTGCCAAGTGGACGCCCAAACTGTGTTCAGATCGGCCTGCAATTTATGAACATCTTCCATAAACTGAACAATTCTACATAGCTTGGTGTGATCTGCAAAAATAGAAATAGTGCTATTAATCCCATCCTCTATATCATTAATAAATAAGTTGAATAATCGTGTTCCCAGCATGGAACCCTGGGGTACACCACTTATAACCGGGGACCATTCAGAGTAGGAATCATTGACCACAACTCTCTGGATACGGTCCTTGAGCTAATTCTCAATCCAATTACAAACTACACTTTCAAAACCTATAGTCCTTAATTTACCCATTTGGCATCTGAGGGACAGTGTCAAATGCCTTTGCAAAGTCCAAAAACACTATATCCACAGCGGCCCCTCTGTCTAGGCTTCTGCTCACCTCTTCATAAAAACAAATCAGGTTGGTTTGACAACTTCTGTCCTTCGTAAAACCGTGCTGGCTGTCACTTATAATACTATTTTTTGTCACATAATCCTGTATTTAGTCCCTCAATAGCCCCTCAAACATTTTCCCCACGATGGATGTTAAGCTTACTGGTCTATAATTGCCCAGGGAAAGACCTAGAGCCCTTTTTGAAAATAGGCACCACATTTGCCTTGCGCCAGTCCCTTGGCACTATACCAGTCACTAGAGAATCTCTGAATATTATGAAGAGGGGGACAGAAATAACTGAACTAAAATCTTTAAGAATTCTAGGGTGTAACCCATCTGGTCTCGAGGCCTTGTGTACATTTTATTTTATTTAGCTTAGCTTAGACCATATCTACATTCATCCAATTCAGTATATCAACTGATATATTAACAGCTGCTCTTTCTTCTATTCTACATACAAAGCTAAAGAACCCATTTAGTAACTCTGCCTTCTCTTGATCCCCTGTGACCAACTCCCCATTACCACTATTTAGGGGTCCTACATGTTCAGACCTTGGCTTTTTTGCATTTACATACTAGAAGAATTTTTGGGGATTTGTTTTACTATCATTGGCCACCTGCCTCTCATTTTGTATTTTTGCTGATTGTATTACTTTTTTTTATAGATTTTATTAAGCTCTTTATAAATTAGAAAGGATACAGCTGTACCCTCAGATTTGTATTTTTCAAATGCCCTTTTTTGTCATGTATTGCCCTTTTTACAGATGGTGTAAGCTATGTGGGGTTTCATTTTAGTCGTTTATGCTTGTTATCTATAGGAATACATTTTGCACTATAATTACCCAAAGTAGATTTTAAAATCTCCCATTTATCATTTGTACCATTATTTGACATTAGTTCTTCCCGGTCTATATGCTGAATTGCAGCCTTCATCCTGGGGAAATTGGCTTCCTTAAAATTAAGTGTGTTTGCCCTCCCAGCATAGGTAAAATATAACTATATTGTGATCACTGTTACCGTGGTTTTCACGAACATTGACATTCCCAACAAGCTCTGCATTATTAGAAATGATCAGATCCAACAAAGCTTCACCTCTAGTTGGGTCTTCCACAAACTGGCCCATAAAATTTTCCTACAACAGGTTGAGGAAATTTCTCCCCTTTGCAGTTGAAGACAAAGCATGATACCAGTGGCGAATTAAGTATACCATGGGCCCTGGGCTGTTGACACAACTTGGGCCCCCTCCTTCCCCCTCACACACAATTCAACCCCCCCCCAACTCGCTGACACTGAACCCGTCTGCCACTGACCTGACGGATACGGGTTTTAACACTAGATACAGCTGCTCTGTATTCAGGATATAAAGCAGCTGTATCTCAAAAAGTAAAACCAATTTTTAATAAGTATTTAGAAAGGTTGCACAAAACACCAAACTTTTTGAAAGGTTTACACAGCCATTAACAAATCAAATAAAAACAAATTGTAACACCTTTTTCTAAGGCAGAAGTCATCTCTGTCTAAGTGTCATACTGTCAAAGTGTCCTGGCAGTTATACATGGCACAGATCTAACATCCATCTCTCTTCTCTTCATACAGGTATATAATCCATTTCATTCCTGCATGAACCTCATCCCTGCTGTAGCTGCATTTCAAAAAGCTGAAACTTGTATTTTATGGTACTCTGCTTTCCTGTGTTGCTATATAGTCTAATGTTATCTCTAAGTTTTGTCAAAGTGTTTGATCGTCGTTAAGTTTTATGATCATCCAGACCTGCTAGTTTGTTTGTTTATCTCTGCATAGCTTTTCACCTCATGTGTCTAGTTGATTTGATTAATAGCTGAACGAGCTTAATTAGGCCTAGATCTGAGCATCTACTCCCTATAAATTTAGATATAGCATATGGGGAAGGCACTCGTGCAGGGGGGCACGAAGGCAGAAGTCATCTCTGTCTAAGTGTCATACTGTCAAAGTGTCCTGGCAGTTATACATGGCAGTTGCACAGGGTCAGTGACAGGTAAGCTGCATTACCAAACCAAACAAACTAGCACACGCTCTAAATATTAGATTTCTAACTATCTGTAAACAAACATGTTTGCCACCACTCATCATTATAGCTGCTCTTGGTTTACAATCCTATCGCCCATTTAAGCCTAGCCAAAAAACAGTCCACATCAGTCCTTCTCTCCTGGCCTCCCCCATGCACAGCTCCCATTCACTATTCACTTTCCTCAGTCAAATTAACCCATCCCATCCCACTGCCCAACATAAAAAACGCTCTCATAAATCACAGAACCATCTGCTGTCTCTCTCCATTCTCCTGCTGCTAGCTGCAGGGGACATCTCTCCCAACCCTGGTCCTCCATTTTCTTCTGCCAAGCTCAACCACTTACCTGCCACACATAGAAACCCTGCAAATCTTCTTGCCATTCCTTGTATGTCTTCTCCGGTCTCTTTTAACTGTGCTCTCAGGAACTCTCGGTCCGTGTGCAACAAACTCACTTTTATTCATGACTTATTCCTTTCTAACTCTCTCAACCTTCTGGCTCTTACAGAAACATGGCTACACCTGTCGGACACTGCTTCCCCTGCTGCTCTATCTTATGGTGGTCTCCAATTCTCTCATGCCCCCAGACCTGAGAACAGGCAGGGTGGAGGAGTAGGTATACTTCTTTCTCCACACTGCACTTTCCAGGTCATTCCCCCGGTCCCCTCACTCACATTTCCCTCTTTTGAAGTCCACACCCTCAGACTCTTTCACCCTTTTCCCCTCCGAGTGGCAGTTGTCTACCGCCCACCGGGCTCACCCCGCCAATTCCTGGATCATTTTGCTGCCTGGCTTCCACAATTTCTATCCTCTGAAACACCCACTCTCATCATGGGTGACTTCAACATCCCCATTGATAAACCAATCTCCTCATCTGCCTCCCTGTTTCTATCTTTAACCTCATCCCTCGGTCTGTCACAACTTACTAACTCTCCTACACATGAAGACGGGCATTCGCTTGACCTGGTCTTCTTCCGGCTCTGCTCAGTTTCTGACTTTATTAACTCTCCTCTCCCGCTTTCTGACCACAATCTTCTCTGCTTTACTATCAAATATTCTCTGCCTCCTCAGGTCATCCCTACGTATCAGACATACAGAAATCTACATGCCATTAACACTGTGAAACTCATAGACACTCTACAGTCCTCATTGTCCCCTATCTCTTCCCTCTCCTGTCCCAATCTGGCTGCCAAACTTTATAATAACACTCTCAAGAATGCATTGGATGAAGCAGCCCCCACTACACTCCGAACCACCCGACAAAGACGACGACAACCCTGGCACACGCCTCAATCCCGCTTTCTTCAGCGGTGTTTGAGATGTGCCGAACGACTGTGGAGAAAATCGCATTTGGATGCAGATTTCATCCATTACAAATTTATGCTCAAAACTTACAACTCTGCCCTTCACCGCGCCAAACAAGTCTACTTCACTTCTCTCATCTCCACACTATCTAATAATCCAAAACGCCTCTTTGATACTTTTCACTCCCTCCTTAGTCCCGTAAGTGCAGACGCCAATCACAGATCTCAGTGCTGAAGACCTGGGCAATTATTTTAAAGTTAAAATTGACAACATCCGGCATGATATTATCACTCAGTCCCCTAGTAACATCGATCCCCTTCCCCCCCGCATTCCCTCTTCTTCACTCTCAGCCTTTGACCCAATAACTGAAGAAGAAGTCTCGAGGCTCCTCTCTTCTTCTCGTCCTACTACCTGCCCTAGTGATCCTGTCCCCTCACACCTCCTCCAGTCCCACTCCCCGGCTGTCACTAGTCACCTCACTAAAATATTTAACCTCTCTCTTTCCTCTGGTATCTTTCCCTCCGCTTTTAAACATGCCATTATAAACCCATTATTGAAAAAACCAACTTTTGACCCATCCAGCGCTGCCAACTACCGACCAGTCTCTAATCTGCCCTTCATCTCCAAACTCCTGGAACGCTTGGTCTACTCTCGCCTTATCTGCTATCTCTCTGCTAACTCCATTCTTGACCCCTTACAATCTGGTTTCCGCACTCTACACTCCACAGAAACTGCCCTTACTAAAGTCTCAAATGATCTCTTGGCGGCTAAATCGGATGGTAAATCCTCTCTCCTGATTCTTTTGGATCTCTCTGCAGCCTTTGACACTGTAGACCACAAACTCCTACTTAACATGCTCCACTCTATTGGCCTCAAGGACGCGGCTCTCTCTTGGTTTTCCTCCTATCTCTCTGACCGCTCATTCAGTGTGTCATTTGCTGGTTCCACTTCTTCTCCTCTTCCCCTTGATATCGGGGTTCCTCAGGGATCAGTCCTAGGTCCGCTCCTCTTTTCTCTCTACACAGCTCCTATTGGACAAACCATCAGCAGATTTGGCTTCCAGTACCATCTCTACGCTGATGACACCCAATTATATACCTCTTCCCGTGACATCACCCCTGCTCTAATACAGAACACCAGTGATTGTCTGTCCGCTGTCTCTAACATCATGTCCTCTCTCTATCTGAAACTGAATCTTTCTAAAACTGAGCTCCATGTGTTCCCACCATCTACTTACCTCCCTAAACCTGATGTCTCCATCTCTGTGTGTGGCACTATCATAACTCCTAAGCAGCACACCCGCTGTCTCGGGGTTATTTTTGACTCAGATCTTTCCTTTACTCCTCACATACAATCACTTTCACGCTCCTGTCATTTTCACCTCAAAAACATCTCCAGAATCCGCTCTTTTCTTACGGAGGAAACTGCCAAAACTCTCATTGTTGCTCTGATTCACTCTCGTCTTGACTACTGTAACTCATTACTAGTCGGTCTTCCCCTCACTAAACTCTCCCCTCTCCAATCTATCCTCAATGCAGCAGCCAGGCTCATCTTTATGACCAACCGCTACACCAACGCCTCTAATCTGTGCCAGTCACTGCACTGGTTGCCCATCCCCTTCCGAATAAAATTCAAACTTATTACTCTCACCCACAAAGCTCTCCACAGTGCTGCACCTCCTTACATCTCCTCCCTCATCTCTGTCTACCACCCTACTCGGGCTCTACGTTCTGCCAACGACCTTAGATTAAAATCCTCCATAATCCGAACCTCCCACTACCGTCTCCAGGATTTCTCTCGTGCTGCACCCGTCCTCTGGAATGTGCTACCCTAGACAATCAGATTAATTCCCAATATCCACAGTTTTAAACGTGCCCTGAAAACACATCTATTTAGACAGGCCTATAACATTCCCTAATCTGACTCCTTTCCATGGCCCTCCATTTAGATTAGTTATCAGAATAAGATTCCCTCACACTCCTTCTCTTCATGTCCATCATACACGGATACTGGCTGGTGACCGGCTCATGCAGCTTTATGTCACCACCCCATGTGTATAAAAATGTCCGGACCATTGTACAGAACAAACACTATTACACTTTGTGTCTCCCTTATGTCCTCATAGATTGTAAGCTCTTGCGAGCAGGGTCCTCACTCCCCAGGTTTGAATTGTAAATGAACTTTGTCACTATGTAATGTCTGATATTGTTTGTTTCATGTCCCCTCTAAATTGTAAAGTGCTGCGTAATATGTTGGCGCTATATAAATAAAGATTATTATTATTATAAGTAAATGTTCAACAAACAAAGTGACATGTCAGAACTTTTGATGGGTGGGGTTCGGGTGCTGAGACCTCCACCGATCGCTAAAACTAAGCGGCAGAAGCTCTCATGTGAGCGCTGAGCCACTTAGTTTCTGTTCGGCTTTTTCTGGAAAGCCAAAGTAGCGGTGCACGGGCTCATTGACTTTCCATGAGCCCGTACACAAACTGCTTGGCTTTATGGAAACAGAAACCAAGCGGCTCAGCACTCACACAAGTGCTTCTGCTGCTTAGTTTTAGTGATCGGGGGGAGTCTGCGAGCAACGCTGCTTCCGTAACTTTCATTCAGTTTTATGGGACTTATGGAAACAGCGTATCTCAGCAAGCTACGCTGTTTTCGTAACTCCCGACCATGTAATCAGGATGTGGCCAGGAGGCAGTGAGATCATTAGCAGGTGGATATGTCATAATTTCCCTTATGGGAAAACTGAGGGCTGTATGGGGGGATTATATTGCAAGGGTAGGTGAGGTTGTCTCACTGACTGCTGGGTATTCTATAGGGAGGTCTGAGTGTCTAATTCTGACATTTCTGTGGTGGGGGGAGCCCCCCTATAGAGCCCCCAGCAGTTAGTTGCTCAGACCCCCCCTATAGAGCCCCCAGCAGTCAGACAATTTGACTTCCCCTTGCAATATATTAGTAACTAGTGAGGGCTCTATGGGAATGGGGGGATTATACTGAATGGGGGGTCCAACCATCTAAGTTACGCCACAGGACTCTATCAACGGGGGAATAATCCCCCATAGAGCCGTCAGTATTTCAGTATTTATTATACATCAGGGGGGGTGTTTGAGCGTGTAACTGACTGCTGAGTGTCTAGGGGGGAAATTATTATTCCCCCCATAGAGTCCTCTGCAGTGAGTTAGATGGAAATCTCCCCCCCCCCTTGCTGTATAATTAATCCCCCCTTAGCGTCTGCCGATTGTTGCTTGGGGCAGGAGGCGTACAGCAGACTAACCTTCTTCCTCACCGCTTGACCGCCCTTCTCTTCTGTTTCTCACTCGCGGTACGTGCAGCGTCAAAGAGGGGCGTGTTCTACAACCTAGCAGAGACACGTGTGCTAGTCCTATCCAGCCCCTGCTATTACTATCCTTCCCCCTCCTCCCCATCAGCACTGCGCTGGCGGCTCTTTTACATTCCAGTCCGCCCCTCCCTTCCCTCCCTCTCAGCAGCGACCATTAGCGGCGCTGGCGCGCCGAGAGTCTCCTTAGTGATTTTTAAAATTATCTGCGGTTCGGGTGGCCATATGATAATCCGCCACTGCATGATACAAATTTATATCCCTGTAATTAAAATCACCCATTATCACTACAGTACCAGCCTGTGCAGCCCACACCTTCTGTTTATATAGCTTATCATCCATCTCCTCAGTTATATTGGGGGGTCTATAAATTACACCAAAAGTAATTTTCTCAGTATTTACCTCCCTTTGTAATTCCACCCTCATGGTTTCAATCTCCTCAGAATATTCACTCACTATTGTCTCTTTCACACTCGCCTTCATATCACTTCTCACATACAGACATACACCACCGCCTTTCCTATTTGTCCTGTCTTTCCAAAACAGTGTAAAACCCTGTAGATTTACAGCCCAGTCGTGTGAAGTGTCTAGCCATGTTTCAGCAGCACCAACTATATCTATGTAACGTCCGCGGTCGCGGACCGCAGACTCCTACCATCCTGCAGATGCCTTTCTCCCACAGTGACCTCTAGGGTGCGTGCTCTAGCTCATTCCCGGCCTTAATGTGCCAGAGCGCACACATGTTTTAGATTGACTGATTTCTCCCATGATCACCCTGGACTATAAGAAGGACCCTGCCCCTTCCTTCATTGCCTGAGCTTTGTTTTGTTACCCGTGTTAGTCTTTGCAAATGGTCCCTTAGTGTTTTCCAGTTCCCAGTGTTCCCGTTCCTGCTACCTGTATCCTGTATCCCGTGCTACCTTGTTACTGTGCTGTAGACAGTTGGAGTCGTGTTGTGTCGTATACTGCGCCTGCTGTATTTCGCCGCGCCTGGTGTGTGCCTGCTGCCAAGGTTCCATCTGAGCCTGCTATCGCTGCTGTCTGTATTGCCACAGGTAACCTTATTCGAACTATTGACTTTGCTTTGGTATGCTGTTTGGCCAGCTGCTATCCCGCTACGGCGGTACGGCCCAGTGGGTCCACACACCCATTGTGACAATCTATATGTTCCTCCAGTACCAAGGCCTCAAACTTCCCCATTTTGCTTGCTAGAATTCTGGCATTTTTGAACATGCACTTAAACTTGCCTTTCAATTTTTCACTTTCAGTATCAGAAATGTGATTATTGACATTATTTGGGCATTTTTGTTTTCATTGCTGTTTTGTAACAAAAGGATATTCTTATCCTGTTGTGTAGTCCTCTCCCCACAGTCTATTTCTCCCCCCACCAATTTAGTCTGACCCCTCTCTAACCTAACTGCCCCTTTATTTTCTACATTGACCTCCCTCCTCAGCCCTAGTTTAACCCCTTTGCGCTCAGCGACATACTATTCCTTCGTGCTAAGTGCATAATTCGCGCTCAGTGACGGAATAGTATGTCGCGAGAGGAACGGCCATTTCGGCTGTCCTCCCGACACATACAGGAGCTGTGACAGCTGCTGTCTCGTACAGCAGTTGCCGCAGCTCCTTCAGCGGGGACCGATCGCTGTGTCCTCGCTGAGTAACCCCTTAGAAGCCGCGTTCAATAACGATCGCGGCTTCTTAGGGGTTAAACTACCATCGAGGGCTCGCTACACGATAGCTGGCGGCTATGGCAACTCAATGCCTAATAATGGCCACCGGCTATGCCTAGTGGGTCCTGGCTAAGTCAGGACCCACTATTCTTGCTGTCAGTGAGTAGCTGACAGCTCTAATACACTTCACTACCCATGTAGTGCAGTATATTAGAATTATGATCAGGACCTCCTGCTCTCAAGTCCCCTAGTGGGACAAAGTAATAAAGTAAAAAAAAGTTTAAAAAAAGTTGTGTAAAAATAAGTTTTAAAAGTAAAAATCCCCCTTTTTCCCTTATCAGTCCTTTATTATTAATAAAAATAAATAAACAAATAAACTATACATAATTGCTATCGCTGCATCCGTAACGGCCTGAACTACAAAACTATTTCGTTATCTGTCCCACTCGGTGAACGCCATAAAAGAAAATAATAATAAACCATAACAGAATCACAATTTTTTGATCACTTCACCTCCCAAAATTTTTTATAAAAAGAGATCAAAAAGTTGCATGTACCTAAAAATGGTACTGATCGAAACTGCAGTTCGTTACGCAAAGCTTTTATTGATGGAAAAATAAAAATGTTATGGCTCTTAAAATAAGGCAACACAAAAAGTAAATGATTTTTTATAAAAAGTATTTTATTGTGCAAACGCCATAAGACATAAAAAACTATAAACATATGGTATCGCCGTAATCGTATCGACCCGCAGAATAAAGTGAATGTAATTTATAGCGCACAGTTAATGCTGTAAAAAAATAGAATAAAAAACAATAGTAGAATTGCTGTTTTTTAGTCATTACGCCTCTTAAAAATGAATTCAAAACTGATCAAAAAGTCGCACGCACACAATGAAAACTACATTGAATTCCTCGGGTCTAGTTTCCAAAATGGGGTCACTTTTAAGGGGTTTCTCCTGTACTGGTACCTCAGGAGCTCTGCAAATGCAACATGGTACCCAGAAACCAATCCATCAAAATCTACATGCCTAATAGCGCTCTTGTCATTCTGAGCTCTGCTGTTTGTCCAACCAGCAGTTTATAACCACTATGGGGTATTGCCGTAATCGGAAGAAATTGCTTTACAAATGTTGGGGGGCTTTTTCTCCTTTATTCATTGTCAAAATTCAAAATTTGTACCTTTTGTTGGAAAAATGTGATTTTCAATTGCGCAGCCTAATTCCACAAAATGCAGCAAAAAAAACCTGTGGGATCTAAATGCCCATTATACCCCTCGATAAGTTCCTTGAGGGGTGTAGTTTGCCAAATAGGGTCACTTTTGGGGGGTTTCCACTGTTTTGGCACCACAAGACATCTTCAAACCGGACATGGTGCCTAATAAAAAGGAGGCCTCAGTCCATTAGCACACTAGGGCCACAAGTGGGATATTTCGAAAAAACTGTAGAATCTGGGCAATAAATATTGAGTTGCGTTTCTCTGGTAAAACCTTCTGTTGTACAGAAAAAAAAAATTGTAAATTTCACCTCTACTTTGCTTTAAATTCCTGTGAAACACCTAAAGGGTTAATAAACTATCTAAATGCTGTTTTGAATACTTTGAGTAGTCTAGTTTCTAAAATGGGGTGTTGATAGGGGTTTCTAATATATAGGCCCCTCAAAGCCACTGCAGAACTGAACTGGTACCCCAAAAAAGTGGCTTTTAAAATTTTATTCAAAATTTGAGAAATTCCTGCTTATGTTCTAAGCCTTGTAACGTCTCCTTGTAAAAAATTATGCCAACGTATAGTAGACATATGGGAAATGTGAACTAGTAACTATTTTGGCTGGTAAAAATCCTCTGTCTTACAAGCAGATGCATTTACATTCAGAAAAATGCAATTTTTTAAAAAATTTTCTCTAAACTTTGCTATTTTTCCACAAATAAACACTGAATATATCGACCAAATTTTACCACTAACATAAAGCCCAATGCCTCACGAGAAAACAATTTCAGAATCACTTGGATAGGTTTAAGCATTCCGAAGTTATTACCACATAAATTGAAATATGTCAGATTGGAAAAATGGGCTCTTAGCCTTAAGGTTCAAAATAGGCTGCATCCTTAAGGGGTTAAATAATCCGCCACCCCAGCTAGAATTCTCTCCCCCAGCACAGTGGACCCCCTTCAATTTAGGTGCAAATCATCTGCAGAATACAGTTTGTACCGCAATGAAAAGTCATCCCAGTGCTCTAGGAACCCAAAGCCTTCTCCTCTACGCCAAGACTTAAACCAAGCATTTAACTCCCTGAGCTCCCGCTGTCTTTCCTGTGATGCGCATGGCACAGGCAGTATTCCTGAGAATACAACCTTGGAGGTCCTTCCCTTCAGCTTGTAGCCTAGTTATTTAAAATTATTCTTAAGGCTCCTCCACCTACCATTTATTCTGTCATTGGTTCCCACATGGACCACGACAGCTGGATCATCACCAGCCCCTCACAGTAATTTATCCACCCGTTCCACTACGTGCCGAACCCTGGCACCAGGGAGACCGCAAACCATTCGGTTGAGGCAGTCTTAGCGACAAATTTATTCTATCCGTCTTCCTGATTATAGAATCCCTTAAAACTACCAATTGTCTTGCCTTACCTGCGTTACCATAGTAGTCGGGGGGACTACTAGCTGGGCTGTTCTCTCGGCTGTTAGGAAGATCAGTATCCACTAGGACAGCCATTTCTGAGACCGACACCCTCGCATCATCACCCAATTTGGCAATTTTGCTTGGAATATCAGAAACAGGATTGGCCTTACTTTTCTTGGACCCCTTTCTACTGCCTTCTAACTACAAAAAAACAGTGAACAATTGTTAAAGTAAAAGAAAAGAAGTGTACTTACAGGGACTTTAACTCCGGTTTAGTAACTCCACTAGATCCACAAGCCACTTCATTTAGCAAGGCCAAAACAGAGCCTCAACTGAGGCCTGCAGGCTAATTCAGACCACCTGAGAGCAGTTATCCCCTCCCCCTAGTCAGCTGCACAGCAGGACAGAAGCTAAGAAGGAAAAAAGGGTTTTAAATTGTCAGTTTTGCAAACTTCTATTAGCAAGCACTCAGTGGCGTAACTACCGCCGTAGCAGCAGTAGCGGCTGCTACGGGGCCCACGGCATGAGGGGGCCCGTGTCGCCCGCCGGCACGGGCCCCCACCACGGCCGGAGGCTCCGCTAGCAGCCGCTATGGCTGCTACAGGGGGACACCACTGAACACTACGGCAGAGCAGGGAGGTATCTCCCCGCTCTGCCATTAACTGTTCCCGGCCGCTGGCTGTATTTTTTCGGCCAGCGGTCAGGGTCCTTAAAACCCGAGCCATAGACTTTCTACGGCTCGGGTTTTAACTTGCTGCCCGCGCGATCGGGCAGCTGAATGTCGGTGTCTCCGGCTGTCAGTGACTGCCGGGGACCCTGAGGAGAGGATAGAAGCAGCTTTCGCTGCTTCTGTCTTCTCTGATCACTTGTACACAGCGCTGAATGCGCGCTGTGTACAGGAATAGAGACAGCAGCAGCGGCGCTGTCTCTATTCCTCCCGGTGATCATGTGACTGGTCACATGATCGCCGGGTGCCGTTAGTGACAGACTGCTGCTGGGTCTTACTAGACCCAGCACAGCCCTATTAGTGACAATCGTCACTATGAGAGGGCTGATTTCCCCTGTAACTGGGGCTGCTGTGCAGCTCCAGTTACAGTGGAAAAGATGGTGTAAAAGAAAGAAAAAATATATATAAAGTTCCCCAAAGGTCTTCTTTGACCATTGGGGGACAGACTATAGTAATAAAAAAATAGTAAAGTAAAGTGCAAAAAAATTTGAAATAATAAATACACATAAAATACCCATCCCAAAAAAAACCGATCCCCCCCCCCGCCAATCATTGTTGTAACGCTAGCGCTGACCCAATTACCCTAATATAGACATGTAATATATTAAAATTTACGGTAGACAATGACTATCACAAATAAAAGGTCTATTTTGGGGTAAAACTATGTTATTACCAAAAAAAAAATAGCTGAAATGTAAAAAAGCTTATTTTTTTACTATTATTTTCAAACTTTATGTATAAGAATTCTAAAATAGCAAAAAAGGTGTGTATAAAAACGCTAAAAATCGAAACCTGCATTGTCTACGGAAAAACCGTCGCAAAAATCACGTCGTTAGCTCAACAAATAAAAAAGTTATAGCCATTTAACTAACGCGTGCTAAAAATGGCTAAACGGTGTCTGGTCCTGAAGGCGCAAAATAGAGCAAAAGACATGTATCCCCTCTCCACAGGATATCCACAGGATAGGGGATACATGAGTGATCGCTGGCAGCGTTAGGGAGAACGGGGGACTGAAAGTCCCCTGAAGTTGTCCATCACAAACCTCGGACTTCCGGGGTCTGTGTTGGCAGCTCCGTAGAAATGAATGGAGCGCCGGTCACGCTTGTGCGCATGCGTGACCAGCGCTCCTTTCATTTTTATTGAGCTGCGCAGACGCCGGAAGTCAGAGGTTGGTCATGGAGAAGTTCAGGGGACTTTCAGTCCCCCGTTCTCCCTATCGCTGTCAGCGATCACTCGTGTATCCCCTATCCTGTGCAGAGGGGATACATGTATTTTGTAGGACACACTGTAGGTCACATTTTTTTGGGACGGGGGACGATGTATGGCGTTCCCTACAGGGGGGGGAACGCTGTATGGCGTTCCCTACCGGGGGGTGGGGGAGCTGTATGGCGTTCCCTACAGGGGGGGGCTGTATGGCGTTCTCTACAGGGGGGGGGGCTGTATGGCGTTCCCTACAGGGGGGCTGTATGGCGTTCTCTACAGGGGGGGCTGTATGGCGTTATCTACAGGGGGGCTGTATGGCGTTATCTACAGGGGGCTGTATGGCGTTCTCTGCAGGGGGCTGTATGGCGTTATCTACAGGGGGGCTGTATGGCGTTATCTACAGAGGTGGCTGTATGGCGTTATCTACAGGGGGGCTGTATGGCGTTCTCTACAGGGGGGCTGTATGGCGTTATCTACAGAGGTGGCTGTATGGCGTTATCTACAGGGGGGCTGTATGGTGTTATCTACAGGGGGGCTGTATGGTGTTATCTACAGGGGGGCTGTATGGCGTTATCTACAGAGGTGGCTGTATGGTGTTATCTACAGGGGGGCTGTATGGCGTTCTCTACAGGGGGATGTATGGCGCTATCTACAGAGGGGGGGCTGTATGGCGTTATCTACAGCGGGGGCTGTAAAAAAGGCACTATCTACAAGGGGGGGGTTGTGTGACACCCAGGGGAGGGGGGGCCCCAGTCAAAAGTTTGCTATGGGGCCCAGTCTTTCCTAGTTACGCCCCTGCAAGCACTCCATTCATATATCAAACACCGTTTCACACACAGGAGCACAGCAAACCAATCCAGTTTAGTAACTCCACTTGATATACAAGCCACTTAATTTAGCAAGGCCAAAACAGAGCCTAGCAAAACCAAAACAAAATTCTGTTTTCTCTATTAAGAATACAAAGGGGCAACTTGTTCACGTTTCTAGGGGAGTAGTAAAATAATTCAGAGGATTTGATCAAGACCTGTACTGCTCTAGGTTAAAAGACTCTAAGGATAGCATAGGTAGTTATCTGGATGAAATGGAATTCCCTAATATTGATAACGAACAAAGATCAATGTTAGATCACCCGATAACATCGGAGGAATTGAGAGCGTCCTTGCTGGAAACGCCAAGTAACAAAGCTGTGGGGGTAGACGGAATTACATTTGAACTATATAAGTTATACCATGATAAATGAATCCCTATTCTAGTGGAAACAGCAATTTTTTCCTATGTTAGACGTAGGCTTCCCGAATCTATGGAGGCCACAGAAATTATTGTGATCCCTAAGAAAGATAAGGACCCTCTCTTGCCGGAATTGTACCGGCCTATTTCACTGTTGAATACTGACGTCAAGCTGTTGGCCAATGTTCTGGCCGGCAGACTGATGAAGGTAATGAATAGTATAATTCACCCGGACCAGACCGGGTTTATTCTGAGCAGGGTTATGATAAAGAATGTCCACCGAGTCTTTCCTAATTTACAATATGGGAAAGTGTACGCTAAGAAGGGTGCTATCCTCTCAATCGATGCTATATAAACTTTCAATACAGTCGAATGGCGTTTTTCTTTTGAGGATTTTGGGTTGTTTTGGTATCGGTAAAAATTCATAAATTTGATTACATTACTGTATAGGCAACCGCAGGCTAGAGTAAGCATGAATGGTCAGAAATCTGTTAACTTTAACTTAGAAAGAGAAATGCGGCAGGGTTGTCCTCTAGCCACTCATTTACTTTAGTAATTGAGGTTTTGGCAATGAAGATAAGAACCTCCCGAGAATATAGTGGGTTTTCAAATGGGTAATAAGATCGATAAAATCTTGTTATATGCAGATGATCTTTTGTTTATAGGGGATGTATCTTAGGTCGACCATGTAATTCGGTTATACCAAGAGTTTGGTGAGCGGGCTGGCCTTCAAATTAATTGTCAACAAACTAGTTTGTTAACCCCTTCAGGACTGAGCCTGTTTTGGCCTTCAGGATGAAGCCGATTTTTCAAATCTGACATGTCACTTTATGGGTATGTTCACACGAGGGCGTCCGTTACGGCTGAAATTACGGACGTAATTGGCGCTGCTATTCATTGGAGTCAATGAGTAACGGCTCCAATTACGGCCAAAGAAGTGACAGGTCACTTCTTTGACGCGGGCGTCTATTTACGCGCCGTCATTTGACAGCGGCACGTAAATATACGCCTCGTGTGAACTTTCAATGGGCAGATGTTTGTCAGCGCTATTGAGGCGCTATTTTCGGGTGTAATTCGGGGCAAAAACGCCCGATTTACGTCCGTAAATAGGCCGTGTGAACATACCCTATGTGGTAATAACTCCGGAATGCTTTTACCTATCCAAGCGATTCTGAGATTGTTTTCTCGTGACATATTGTACTTTATGTTAGTGAAAAAATTTGGTTGATAAATTCAATATTTATTTGTAAAAAACACTAAGATTTGGAGAAAATGTGCAAAAATTAGCATTTTTCTAAATTTAAATGTATCTGCTTGTAAAACAGATAGTAATACCACACAAAATAGTTACTAGCTAACATTTCCCATATGTCTACTTTAGTTTGGCATCGTTTTTTGAACATTCTTTTATTTTTCTAGGACGTTACAAGACTTAGAACTTTAGCAGCGATTTCTCATATTTTCAAGAAAATTTCAAAAGGCGATTTTTAGAAGGACCAGTTCAGTTCTGAAGTGGCTTTGAGGACCTTATATATTAGAAAGTCCCCATAAATCACCCCATTTTGAAAACTGCACCCCTCAAAGTATTCAAAACAGCATTCAGAAAGTGTATTAACCCTTTAGGCATTTCACAGGAATTAAAGCAAAGTAGAGGTGAAAGTTACAAATTTCATTTTTTTTTTTACAAAATTCATTTCTAATAAAAAAAATTCTATATCGCAGAAGGTTTTACCCGAGAAATGTAACTTATTATTTATTGCCCAGATTCTGCAGTTTTTCGAAATGCCACATGTGGCCCTAGTGCAGTCATGGACTGAAACACAGGCCTCAGAAGCAAAGGAGCACCTAGTGGATTTTGGGACCTCCTTTTTTTTTAGCATATATTTTAGGCACCAGGTCAGGTTTGAAGAGGTCTTGTGGGGCCAAAACAATAAAGACCCTCAAAAGTGACCTCATTTTGGAAACTACACCCCTCAGGGAATTTATCTAGGGGTATAGTTAGCATTTTTAACCCACAGTTATTTTGCTAAATTTATTTGAATTAGTTTGTGAAGATGAAAATCTACTTTTTTTCTGAAAAAACGTAGAAATGTTTAATTTTTTCAAGGAATAAAAGAGAAAAAACACCCCAACATTTGTAAAGCAATTTCTCCTGATTATAGCAATACCCCATATGTGGTAATAAACTGCTGTTTGGACCCACAGCATGACTCAGAAGGGAAGGAGCCCCATTTGGATTTTGAAATTCAGATTTTCCTGAAATCGTTTTCAGTGCCATGTCGCGTTTGAAATGCACTGGAGGGAACAAAATAGTGGAAACCCCCGGAAAGTGACCCCATTTTGGAAACTACACTCATCAAGGAATTTTTCTAGGGGTAAAGTTAGCATTTTGACCCCACGGTTGTTTTGCTGAATTCATTGGAATTATTCTGTAAAGGTAAAAATCGACTTTTTTTCTGAAAAAAGGTAGCCATTTTTAATTTTTACAAGGAATAAAGGAGAAAAAGCACCCCAACATTTGTAAAACAATTTCTCCCGATTACGGAAATATGCCATATGTGGTAATAAACTGCTGTTTGGACCCACAGCAAGGCTTAGAAGGGAAGGAGCGCTATTTGGCTTTTGGAGCTCAAATTTAGCTGAAATGGTTTTTGGGTGCCATGTCGCATTTACAAAGCCCCTGAGAGGCCAAAACAGTGGAAACCCCCCAAAAGTGGAAATTACACCACTTAAAGAATCTATCTAGGGATATAGTGGGCATTTAGACCCCACAAGTCTTTTGCAGGATTTATTAGAATTAGGCCATGAAAATGAATATCAACATTTCTTCCACTAAAATGTTGCATTTTTTTCAATTTCACAAAGGATAAAGGGGGAAAAAGCTGCCCAACATTTGTAAAGCAATTTCTCCCGAGTACGGCAATACCCCACGTGTGGTCATAAATGGTTTTTCATTAGAAAGTAATTAACCCTTTCTGGACTGATCCATTTTTTTCTTTTCCTTTTTAGTTTTTCTCTCCCCGCGTTCCAAGAGCCATAACTTTTTTATTTTTCAGTCAATAGAGCGGTATGAGGGTTTATTTATTGAGGGACAAGCGTTCGTTTTTATTGGTACAATTTTTTGGTATATACAACTTTTTGAACACTTTTTATTAAATTTTTAGGTAGAGCCAAGGTGACCAAAAAAACAGCGATTTTGCAGTTTTTAATTCTTTATTTTTCACGCTCCATACATCACCCCCCACACTACGATATGCTATGTTGTGGTGCGCGAAGGGGTTAATGCGCAGCGCATGGTGCGGAGTGAAAATTACAATTTTCCACTCATATGCCATTTTAGTGTACTACATGTTATGCCCAGTTTGTGCCACTGAAGACAAATACCTCATAAAATATTAACCGGGTTCTGCCGGGTATGGCGATGCCATATCAGTGGACGTAAACTGGTGTTTGGGTAGGCTGCAGGGCTCAGAAGGGAGGGACGCCATTTGGCTTTTGGGGCGCAGATGTAGCTTGGTAGTAGTTCTGTTTGGGGTTTTACTGGTGTTTCAGTTTATAATGTGGGGGCATATGTTATCTGTGCGGGGTACATCAGGGTACATGTTATCGGTGCGGGGTACATCAGGGTATAATAAGAGGGTATAATAATGCGGTAAATAAATAATAATCCGCAGATATGTGGCCGGTGTCGCACTGATAAATGGCGCCCGATCTTATCCGCTTTTGGACACTGCACATTTTGCATCGCCATATTCTGGGAGCCAGAACTTTTTTATTTTTTCACCACCGGAGCTGTGTGAGGGCTTATTCTTTGTGGGACAATCTGTAGGTTGTCATTGGTACCATTTTGGGGTACGAGAATTTTTTTTTATCACGTTTTATTCCATTTTTTGGCAAGCAAGGTGACCAAAAACCATCAATTCTGACAATGTTTTTTATTCATATGGCCTTCACCCTGGGCTATAAATGACCATTATACTTTATTCTGCGGGTCGATACGATTACAGCGATACCATATGTATATAATTTTTTTATGTTTTGCAGCGTTTGTGCAATAAAATCACTTCTTTATAAAATAAATAATTTTTTGTGTCACCATATTCTGATAGCCATAACGTTTTTATTTTTCAGTCAAAAAAGCAGTGTAAGGGCTTGTTTTTTGCGGGACGGGGTGTAGTTTGTATTGGTACCATTTTGGCGTACATGCGACTTTTTGATCACTTTTTATTGTATATTTTGGGAGGGTTGGTAACCAAAAAAATGGTGATTCGGGCACTGTTTTTCGTTTATTTTTTTCGTGGTGTTCACCGTGCGGGAAAAATAATATTACAGTTTTATAGCTGGGGTTGTTACGAACGCGGCGATACCAAATATGTGTACTTTTTTTAACGTGTTCATTTTTGTCCTATAATAAAAGACTTATTATAGGATTATTATAGGAAAAAAAGCATTCTTTGTTTATGTCACTTCTAACTTTTATTTTTACACTTTTTCAAAACATTTTTATTTTTTTTTTACTTTTTTTTACTTGTCCCACTAGGGGACACTTAGACTTGCAGCTCTGATCGCTGCTGGAACACATTACACTACACACGTAGTGTAATCTGTTCTAACTGTCATTGTGACGGGACAGTCACACTGAGAGGAAGCATCGGAGGACCGGCCAGAGGCTGATCCTCCGAGGCTTCCGTACATGGCAACCCGGAGGTCATTGTCTGGCCTCTGGTTGCCATGATAAGGATCGCCAGCCCCCGCAAATACATGTGGGGGGCTGCCGATCCGCTGTAAACCTCTTCGATGTGGTGATCGCAATCAACCACCGCATCTAAGGGGTTAATTGCCGATTTCAGCGGCGACAGGCCGCTGATCGGCAACGGGGAGAGCAGGGCTGACACCCTGCACAGTTAACCGCCGCTGCGGTGTAGCGCCGCGCGGCGGTTAACTGTTAAAGCGCGGACGTAACTGCACGCCCAGGTGCGCGAAGTTACTGCTCACCTGGACGTGCATTTATGCCAAGGTGCGGGAAGGGGTTAAATATCTTGGCTGAGGTTAACCCCAATCACATTTCCTCCTTGAACTCTGTTAAGGTGTTTGAATATTTAGTCATAAAAATTTCTAGGGACCTTGCTGACTATATTACACTGAATATAATTCCTCTGTTTGCATTTTTGGGGAGGAGAGTTAAATCATGGAATAAGTTACTTAAAATATGGAATTTTTTCTCCAACCGAGCGATTTGGTTACTGGGGAAAAAATTCAAACTCTAGAAGCTATCTCAATTTACCTAATTTGGAATGGGAAAAAAAATTGCAATAAATACTCTGCTCTTACCCAACCAGTAACCAAAGGGGGCTTTGCGCTTCCTGATTGGAGAAAGTACTTTTTAGCTTCTGAGTTCCAACAGTTCCAGGACTGGAAGGGCCTGGGGGCTAATAGATTTTTGTTGAAAACACTAGAGAACAAATGGTCTAATATATTTGAAGCTCTAGAAGCCGGGGTTCTGAATTCTCTTGATTTGGGACTTGGGCCTATTTATGATGACCAGCAGCGGGTCTGGGATTTTTGTCAAACTCATTGAAAACTCATTGAAAAAATTAATACCTTTATTGAAGTCACTCCTTTATGGGACAATAGGAATGTTCGTGAGTTTGACGGCCTCCTGGACTTGTTTTGGAAAAAGCATCACATCACAAGGATATCACATTTATTTAATAATGCACAACTAAAAACTTTTACGGAACTGCAGAGACTGTAAAAGGTCCCTGATAACGGTCTGTTTAGATATTTTTTAATAAAAAGCCTTTTTGGCCATTTAAATCACGGTTTTGGGTATTACGTCATATTGAATGCTTGGATAGTGTTTTAAATATACTGGTTTCCAGATCGTGTATACAAAATGTAATCCTTTTCTCCACCCAACTGTATCTGGAGTGACTTTGCATTTTCCTTGGCCAGTCCAGACACCCAAATCCTCAAATCGAAAATGAGGTGCAGAATTCAATTATGGTCTGAAAATTTACATGTCACCAAATCCCATTTTCTGTGAAGATAAAGCAATATCTCAACTCCTTTTCATCAGATTGTATAATTTCTTTAGAAATTCAAATTTTATTTCCAGAATATTGAATATTTTATAAGGACACAGGTAAACTATTGGAAACCTATTTCATTTCTTATTTAAAGAGAATCTGTCACCATCTCAGTGACTTCCTACTTGTATGACTAGAGCTACACACAGACTTTTTGTGTTAGACTTTCCTGTAGAGTAATCAAAACCTTTAATTACAGATTTCCAAGCGATTTTCATGTTCGTCTATGGAGAAAAAATGCAGCTACTAATTTTTAAAATTGTTCAGAAGTCACTGCATGTAGCAACTAAAAAAAGAATTCACTAGCGATTCGCTTAACCGGAGCGATTTTAACCTTTTCACGCGCTGCGCCACAACTGTACGTCCTGCAGAGGGCTTGCTTCCCGCACCAGGACGTACAGTTGCGGAGCGGTTCCCGGCGCACACTGTCTTAACGGACAGTGTCTGGGAACTGGGAGGTCAGCTGTCCGCGACAGCTGACACTCAAGTCTTGCCGTTCAGCGGTCCATCGACGCTGATTTTGGCAATTAACCCCATAAATGCGGCGACCGATTGCGATCGCCACATTTAGGGGGTTTGAAGCACATCAGCAGCCCCCACTAAGTGATTGTGGGGGCTGCCGATTCTTGTCGTGGCAATCGGAGGCCAGACAATGACCTCCGGGTTGCCATGTACGGAAGCCTCGGAGGAGTGCAACTGTCACGTCACAATGACAGTTGGTAGTGTAATGTACTCTAGCAGCGATCAAAGCTGCAAGTCTAAATGTCCCCTAGTGGGACAAGTAAAAAAAAGTACTAAAAATGTTTTAAAAAAGTGTAAAAATAAAAGTTATAAGTTATATAAATAAAAAATGCTTTTTTTCCTATAATAAGACTTTCATTATAGGAAAAAAAGGAACATGTTAAAAAAAAGTACACATATCTGGTATCACCGCGTTCGTAACGACCCCCTAACCGCACCATGAACACCCCAAAAAAAAATCTATAAAAAACGACACCAGAATTGCTATTTTTTTGGTTACCCCCCCCTCCCAAAATAGAGAATTAAAAAGTGATCAAAAAGTCGCATATACCCGAAAATAGTACCAATAAAATCTACAACCCGTCCCACAGAAAACAAGCCCTTAAACAGCTTTTTTGACTAAAAAATAAAAAAGTTCTGGCTCTCAGAATATGGTGACACAGAAAATAAATTATTTTATAAAAAAGTGATTTTATTGCGCAAACGCTGCAAAACATAAAAAAAACCTATATACATATGATATCGCCGTAATCATACCGACCCGCAAAATAAAGTAAAACTGACATTTATAGCACATGGTGAACGCCGCAAAAAATAAACTAAAAAACATTGTCAGAATTGCTTGTTTTTGGTCACCCGGCTTGCAACAAAATTGAATAAAAAGTGATCAAAATATCACATGTACCCCAAAATGGTACCAATAGGAAGTACAGATTGTCCGGCAACAAATAAGCCCTCACACAGCTCCGGTGGTGAAAAAATAAAATAGTTCTGGCTCTCAGAATATGACGATGCAAAATGTGCAGTGTGCTCCAAAATCGGATAAGATCGGGCGCCATTTATCAGTGCGATACTGGCCACACATCTATGAATTATTATTTATTTACCGCATTATTATACACTCTTATTATGCCCTGATGTACCCCGCACAGCTTACATACACCCCTACATTATAAACTGAAATACCAGCAATACCTCAAACAACTATTACCAAGCAAAATCTGTGCTCCAAAAGCAAAATGGCGTCCCTCCCTTCCGAGCCCTGCAGCGTGCTTAAACAGCAGTTTGTGCCCACATATATGGCACCTCCATACCCGAGAGAACCCGCTTAACGTTTTATGAGGTATTTGTCTTCAGTGGCACAAACTGGGCACAACATATTATGCACTAAAATGGCATACCAGTGGAAAATTGCAATATTCACACCATCCGCTGTGCCTTAACCCCTTTGCGCACTATGACTTAATAGCACGTCATGGTGCGGGGATTGATGTATAGAGCGGGCTCACATGTTGAGCCCGCTCCATACGCTGCGGGTGTCATCTGTGTATTACAGCTGACACTCAGGACTAACGGACAGGAACAGCGATCATGCGGTTACAGAAGCCTGTAAAAATAACAATATACTGCAATACATTAGTGTTGCAGTATATTGTACCAGTGATCCATTGATCGCTGGTTCAAGTCCCCTAAGGGGACTAATAAAATGTGTAGAAGAATTAAAGTTATTAGTAGTGAGAAAGAAAAAAGTTTAAAGTTAAAAAAAAAAACCTTTTCCCATTTTTCTTCTAAAGTAATGTAAAAAATTAAACAAAATTGGTATCGCTACGTCCATAAAAGGTCAAACTATTACAATATACCATTATTTAACTCACACGGTGAACACTGTAAAAAACGAAAATAATTTAAACCGCCAAAATCGCTGTTTTTTTTTGTCACCTTAGCTCTCAAAATTTTTTTTATAAAACTTTCACTTTTTATGTACCAAAAGATGGTACCAATAAAAACTACAGCTCGTCCCACAAAAAATAAGACGTCCCACCGCTCAATCAACCGAAAAATAAAAACGTTACGGCTCTCAGAATGTGGTGAAACAAAACAATTTTTATTTTAACAAATAGATTTTTCTTTGTAAAAGTAGTATAATATAAAAAAAACTATATAAATTTGGTATCACCGTAATTGTATTGAGCCGCAGAAAGTTTTAATTTTTTAATTTTTACCGCACGGCGAAAGCTGTAAAAACGAAAACCCTGCAAATATTTTTTTTTCAGTTTCCCAGTACATTTTTGGGCACTTTAAATTATGTCAATAGAAACTACAATTCCTCCCGCAAGAAATAAGCTCTCACACCACTCTATTAACGGAAAAAGTAAAAAGTTATGACTCTTGGAAGGCGGGGAGTGAAAAACGAAAATAAGAAAGCAAAAAATGGATCAGTCCTGAAAGGGTTAATTCATTTCTAATGAAAAAAAAAATGTATGACCCCATGTGGGGTATTTCCGTACTCGGGAGAAATTGCTTTACAAAAATTATTTGTTTTTTTTTTCTCCTTTATCCCTTGTGAAAATTCAACATTTTAGTGGAAAAAAAATTGTGATATTCATTTTCGCGGCCTAATTCTACTAAATTCTGCAAAAGAACCGTGGGGTCTAAATGGTCACTATACCCCTAGAAAAATTCCTTGAGCGGTGTTTCCAAAATGAGGTAACTTGGGAGGTTTCCACTGTTTTGGTCCCTCCAAGGCGTTGCAAACGCGACATGGCACCGAAAACCAATCCAGCAAAATCCGTGCTCCAAAATCCAAATGGCGCTCCTTCCCTTCTGAGCGCTGCCATGGGTCCAATCAGCAGTTTATTACCACATATGGGGTATTGCCGTAATCAGGTGAAAATGCTTTACAAATGTTGTGGTTCTTTTTTTCCTTTATTCCTTGTAAAAATTTAAAATTTCTATGCTTGTATCGAAAAACAGTAGATTTTAATTTTTACAGACTAATTCCAATATATTTAGCGAAAAACCTGTGTGGTCAAAATGCTAACTATTCCCCTAGATAAATTCCTTGGGAGGTGTAGTTTCCAAAATGGGGTAGCTTTTGGGGGGTTTCCCCTGTTTTGGTCCCTCCAGGGAGTTGCAAACGCGACATGGCACCAAAAACCAATCCAGCAAATTCCGTGCTCCAAAATACAAATGGTGCTCCTTCCATTCTGAGCCCTGCTGTGGTGCCAATCAGCAGTGTATTTTCTTCAGTATTCCTTGTAAATATTAAAAATTTCAGTTTTTTCTGAAGAACAGTAGATTTTCATTTTTACAGAATAATTCCAATATATTTAGCGAAAAACCTGTGTGCTCAAAATGCTAACTATACCCCTAGATAGTTTCCAAAATGGGGTAACTTTTGGGGTATTTCCACTGTTTTGGCACCACAAGACCTCTTAAAACCTGACAAGGTGCCTAAAATATATTCGAAAAAAAAGAAGGCCCAAAATCCACTAGGTGCATTTTGCTTCTGAGGCCGGTGTTTCAGTCCATTAGCGCACTAGGACCACATGTGGGATATTTCTAGCAACTGCAGATTCTGGGCAATAAAATATTGAGTTGGATTTCTAGGGTAAAACCTTCTGTGTTACAAAAAAAATGTATTAGACATGAATTTCAGCAAAAAAAATAAAATTTGTACATTTTCTTTGCTTCAATTTCTGTGAAACGTCTATAGAGTTAAAACACTTTGTGAATGCTGATTCGAATACCTTGAGGGGTGCAGTTTTAAAAATGGGGTGACTTCTGGGGATTTTCTAATATATAAGGCCCTCAAAGCCACTTCAGAACTGAACTGGTCCCTGAAAAAAATGGCCTTTTGACATTTTCTTTCAAATATAAGAAATTGCTGCTAAAGTTCTAAGCCTTGTAACATCCTAGAAAAGTAAAAGGACGTTAAAAAAACGATGCAAACATAAAGTAGACATATGGGAAATGTTAACTAGTAACTATTTTGCGTGGTATTACTATCTGTTTTACAAGCAGATACGTTTAAATTTAGAAAAATGCTAATTTTTGCAATTTTTTTTCGAAATGTTGGTGTTTTTCAGAAATAAATACCGAAATTATCGACCAATTTTTTTTCACCAACATAAAGTACAACATGTCACGAGAAAACAATCTCAGAATCGCTTGGCTAGGTAAAAGCATTCCGATGTTATTACCACATAAAGTAACACACGTCCGATTTGAAAAAATTGTCTGTGTCCTGAAGGCCAAAACAGGCTGGGTCCTGAAGGGGTTAAAGAGATTTCAAAGACACTCGGTGCATTTCTATGGAAAGGAATTTTTTTTAATTTTTATTAAGCGAGAGATAAAATGTCTCGGTCTAGCCCAGGGGTCCAAACGCGCAGGCCCCTGAGGCTGTCATCTGCAGCTCGTAGGGCACCGTAGCTCCCTCAGGAGAGGAAAGAGCAGGCCAAAAGAGGAGTGCGCCGTTGAATAACGAAGCCCCTGTCGTCACTGTCCATGTATGGACAGTGATGTCAAGGGCTTCCCCAGAGCCGGAGTCCCAGAGCAGAGCTTATACTATATGGACAGTGATGTCAGGAGCAGAGCTGGAGTCCCTGGCAGAGCACTAGTATAAACTCTGCTCTGGGACTCCGGCTCTGGGGAAGCCCCTGACATCACAGTCCATACATGTACAGCGACGACAGGGGCTTCGTTACTCACCGAATATATGGACAGTGATGTCAGGGTCTTCCCCAGAGTTCCGAAACATAACCTATAATAGTGCTCTGCTCTGGGACTCCAGCTCTGGGGTTGCCCCTGACATCACATTCTGGTCCTGGAGGACCCCCTGACATCACCGTCTATGGACAGTGACATCAGGGGATCCTCCAACAGTGGAATCCCCGGCCAAATCATCGGCAACACTCTGGCTGGGGATTCCACTCCTAGAGGGAACCACAATGGAGCTATCTACAGGTGTGTGTGTGTGTGTGTGTGTGTCAGTGTCACTATCTATAGGGTATGTGGGTGTGGCACTATCTACAGAGGGCACTGTGGCATTATTTACAGAGGACAGTGTGGCATTATCTACATAGGGCACTATGGCATTATCTACAGAGAGCACTGTGACATTATCTAGAGGGTGGCATTATTTACAGAGGGCACTGACATTATCTACAGGTGGGTGTGCGGCATTATCTACAGAGGGCACTGTGGCATTATTTACAGAGGGCACTGTGGCATTATCTACAGAGGGCAATGTGGCATTATCTACAGAGGGCACTGTGGCACTATTTAAAAAGGGGCTGCCCGATCTTCATATTTTTGTGTCTGCCAAACGCTGCCAACTGAACAGCCAGAATGCATTTAGCGACACTTACATTGGAAAACTGGATTGTTAAAATAAGCATGTGGAGTAAACTCGCAAATTTCCATTACGTTTAAAACTGGCGCTATTATTATAGTAATGTAGTATTATTATAGAAATGTAGTATTGTTATAGTAATGCAGCCTGTCAACTTCAATTTTTTTCTGTGTGACCCATTTAACTGGCCGAGATTGAGACCCCTGGGGTAGCCCCAGCCTAAACATGCTGTGGGTCAAGTGATACCTAAAAGCTAATCGACACACTGATTTACAAACTGCACAAGCTCTCCATAAACCCACCCCATTTCAAGAGCCTGTGAGGCCATTCATCGTGTGCAATTGTGAGGAATAACTTGCCAAACAGAAAATAGCCATTGTTCATTGTTATTCAAATAGGAGTATGTCTCTGTTGTATCTAGTGAAACCCAAAAATACTTTTACAGGGATACATTTCAACTGATATAAATTGCATGTAACCAATCAATACTGTTTTTTATGTCAAGGCAAATACACATACAATATATCCACCTTCATATTTTGAAAAAAAGGGGTGCAAAAAGAATGTTTTAGCTACAGCAACCAAAAGTCACAATACATCAATACAGCAGTTTATTGTTTCAATGATACCTTAAAGGGTTTTCCCACCAATCACATTTATCACCTATCCATATGGTAGGTGACAAATGTAAGATTGCTGGGGCTCCATTAATTTTTGGGTTAAGTATTATTAAATTAACAAATTACATTGAAAGAGAATGTGAAAAAACCTTTTTTCTTTTTGCTCCTCTTTCATTTTAATCAAGTTTCACACAATTTGGTTTGTCACCCAACTTGCTAAACTTGTATAATGAAGGCAATAGTAAATTTTTAAATTCTTCTTCTTTTTTTTTTTTTTTCTTTTTTCAAATACAGTGTTAATGTCCTCTTATCAGGACCTTTTGGTCCTACATCAAAACATAAGCAACTACGCAACCATTTATACTGCTTCAGTGACTTTTGTGTCTACAGCTCCTGTATGTCTCCATGGTTACAGACTACCAACAAACCTTAAATGCAGTCTGATCTGGCAGTCATGTGTTCCTCTGCCCCCTCTTCATGCTATGCTACAGATTGTAGAAGAGGATGCAGATGAAAGAAAATAACACCTGACTACCTGACCTGACTACACAGGGATTTTTTCTATAAATCTAATGTATGAGGTTTAAGACGGTGAGTAATGCTTGCCGTATAACAATAAGCACTTTTTTTTTCTTTATCTATGTTTTCAGGCAGCCGTGAGTCAGCTTTTGTTTATGCCATCTCTTCTGCTGGAGTAGTGTTTGCCATCACGAGGGCTTGCAGTCAAGGAGAACTGAAGTCTTGTTCCTGTGATCCAAAGAAAAAAGGTTCTTCTAAGGACAGCAGAGGCAGCTTTGACTGGGGTGGCTGCAGTGATAACATAGACTATGGTATCAGATTTGCTAGAGCATTTGTGGACTCGAGAGAGAGAAAAGGAAAGGATGCAAGAGCCCTAATGAACCTTCACAACAACAGAGTTGGAAGAAAGGTATTCATTTAACTAACTTCTTATGGCATTAAATAAATAAACAAAAATGGTGGTTACAAAGGCAAACCTAGAAATGACCGTTTTGTTCTTTATACCTTTTAAAATTGTGTTGGTATTAAGCCGTAAATTCCTTTAAAGGGTCTTAGCATTCCTTGCATCTACCATTATGTCTACGTAATGCTGCATGGAGAAAGATTACGACTAGCATTTTTTGTAAAGGCACTGTTTACATTTTTTAGCCTGTACGTCGGGAAAGCTCCCAATGTACACTAAATGTGTGCAGAGGGCTCCACTGTCAGACGGACGCCAGAAAAGTGACCTTTTTGCCTCCGTCTGGCTGGTATACGTCAGTAAACAACAAAAAAGTATGAAATAGTGTAGTAGTCTATGCTATTCGATCCCGCTAGTGTAGTAGTCTATGCTATTCCATCCCGCTAGCGTAGTAGTCTATGCTATTCCATCCCGCTAGCGTAGTAGTCTATGCTATTCCATCCCGCTAGCGTAGTAGTCTGTTATTCCATCCCGCAGAGTCCAGTAAAAGAATGTATACGTTAAACATGCGTTTTTTTAACATGGTAACTTACTCTTGACGGATGCCACTGTAATTGCATCTGGCACAGCAATCTGTTTAACGAATACGTTAAGAGCATTTCAATAGCTATTCATGATTTATCCTTTAAATGGAAGCCATTATAGCCCATGGGTAATGGATGCGTTAAACAGATGCCGAACAGTGGCATCCGTCACCCACAGACTATAATGGTATCCGTTTAATGGATACGTCATGAAATCCCATAACCCCTTTTCATGATATATCCATTACACAGAGCTTTTCCTGATCTATTTGTCAAATGTAGAAAAAAAAACATGATGTGAACATAGCCTCATATCATTGATCATCTAGTACAATAACTAACATGATTAAAAAACTGTTCTGATCTGGGGAGTTTTATGTGGAATATTTTGTAGCAAATGTACAAAACAACTGTATGCAGTTTACAACCTATAACGGTTTCTTCAGTAACTAAATAGCCTCATATTCTGTTTACCCACTGCAGGCTATAAAGAGGTTTATGACACATGAATGCAAGTGCCATGGAGTGAGTGGGTCTTGTACTTTAAGGACATGCTGGCTGACAATGGGGGATCTTCGAAAATCTGGAGACTTATTGCGAAAGAAATACAATGGGGCCATACAAGTTGTAATGAATCAAGATGGTACTGGTTTTACAGTGGCAAATAAAAGGTTTAACAAACCAACTTCCAATGACCTGGTATACTTTGAGAATTCACCCGATTACTGTATCAGGGACAGAGATGCTGGTAAGTTTTGCAAGTCTACAAATAAATCACATAAAATGTGTATAATGGGAGATAAATGGGTAGAGTTATTAAAGTAATACTTTGATAGAGCTCTACCACTTACTCCTAGGGCTTATTCACACGAACGTATAATATGTCCGTGCTACGCGTGTGATTTTCACGTGCGTCGCGCGGTCCTATGTTAATGGGGGGGGGGCCGTTCAGACTGTCAGTGAATTTCACGCAGCGTATGTGCGCTGCGTGAAACATGACATGTCCTATATTTGCCCGTGTTTCGCGCTGCACGTACCCATTGAAGTCAATGGGTGCGTGCAAATCGCACTCGGCACACGGGAGCACTTCCGGGTGCCGCTTGCTACTGTAGTAAAAGCTATGAATGAAAACAGAAAAGCACCACGTGCTTTTCTGTTTGTAAACATAAAAACAGAGTGTCATCATGATGCCGGCTGCCAGAAAATCACGCAGCCGCACACCATATTCTGATGACGCACGGAACTTTTGCGCGCGCAAAAAGCTCACGCTCGAGTGAATCCAGCCTTAGGCTCTGTTCACATCACGTCTGTCATGTGCGTTCAGTGTATACGTCAAGAGCACTTCCTGATGTATATACGTATCATAAACTCATTGGCTAAATGTATACCAAAAGAATATATCGGTATACCTTTGATTTAACTGCATTGAAGACTGTAGTAAACTAATTTTTCAAGGGGATCCAGCAAAGAAGAAGTTAAACCATACTGTGTAAGTTTTTTTGGAGTCAATGGCAGGTGTATGCAACTGTATAGGCATACAGTTGCATACGTCTAGGGCATACACATTAAATGTGCATGCTGAAGATGAGCCCCAAAAGCGCTGACAGTGCCTTACTCATAGTAAAGTTTGTCAGAAGTTATGGCAAAAGTTAAGTAAATATGTTTCTTAAATGTAAAAAAAAATGTTTTCAAAAATGATAAACAGATTACGTCATCAGACAACAAAAATGATATCACCGTAATGTCCAGGACAAAATGAAATTGTTCATTCACATTAAGTAAGAATTGCTATTCACCATGGGCCACTATGATGTCATGCTTGTTACTCAGGGGATGTAGTTTTAATGAACCCCTTGTATACACAAAATAATGTTTTCTGTTCAGAAGATCTGACGTATTTATCGGCACTAATGGACATAGCGGTTTCCATTGTTAGATAACACTATGGTGACTTCACTCTCAGGATACACATCTTTCTGTATATCAGGTCTTGAAATGTATTGATCACTATGTCAGATTTACATGGAATGAGCTGATGTAGAGAGTGCACTTAAGGAATGAAATAAGCAAAGATGCACTTAACCTGATTTTATAATGTTCGTCTCAAACTGTGCTATTTTCTCTGAATTTCAATTGTATGTCTGGTATTAACTGTTCACTTAAGGTCACATTGAAAGAAATCACGTCATTCGAAGATTTATATGAAGTGCTTCATTTTTAACTTTGTGGTTTGAATATATTATAATATTTCTGTTTGAGCCTATTTTTTTGCGATTGTATCCAACAATTACCTATCTTTATCTGAGATCTTTGACCCATGATAACATTGCTAGCCAGGGCCGGACTGCCCATCTGGCAATTTTGGCAAATGCCAGATGGGCTGGTGTCCCAATGGGCCGCTCTCCTCTTCCAACCCAGCAGCCGACGCACAGTGCACTTTCTGCAATACATCCTAAGGGAGAGACAAGGATAAGATACCTCATGCAGCTGCTTGGAGGCCGCTCTGACATTGTATGTCCGCTCCGAACAGCCGCAGGAGGGGGATTCTTGACCCTGGTCCATTTGCAACCCTGGAAACACTTGAACTCCGGGCTGGTGAGTGGCTGATTCAGGATCATGTGTTGTTATGGAAGGTAGGGTAGACATTGTTTCAGATACTCTTTGTGCTTTTTTGGGTAGTGGGAGTCTGGATTCTATGTGACGTTGGTGGGAGAGAGATCAGATGATCCTGTGTGCCGGGGCCTATTCAGGCTTTGTGTACTATGGGGAAGTGGGAGCTGTACGTAGGGGGTTGTATGTGTCCTGTGTATTGTCTAAGGGGGGTATTATAGGCCCATTTTTTTGGTGTTTGTGGGGGTAAGAGTATGTTCACACACATTTTTTTTTTAGGTTACATGGTATCCGTGTATTAGCAACCATGTGGCATATCTGGGAAACCGGCATTTGAGTGCAGCTAGCTACGTGCACAGAAGGGGTCATATAAATTAACAAATAAATAGAATACATCTTATTCCTGTGTGGGTATGTGAACCTGCCACATTATTCCTTGTTTATGCATGGATATTCCTGCATTTTATGAATCATAAGGAAACCTAATTGTATACTTTAGTCACTTGTCAGCAAGAAGATCTCTTTAACGTAAACCTGTTTTCTAGGCTTTAAAATACTTTGCATGTAAACTAGATATGGGATAAAATAGTACATAATGATTTACTTACCTTTCAAATCCCCCCCGCTCCTCACCTTTCAAATCCCCCCCGCTCCTCACCTTTCAAATCCCCCCGCTCTTCACCTTTCAAATCCCCCCGCTCCTCACCTTTCAAATCCCCCCGCTCCTCACCTTTCAAATCCCTCCGCTCCTCCTGCACTATCAGCTCTGTTGTCCCTACCTGCCAATGCTACTGTGATGACGTGTCATCTTAGCATGTGACCACGGCAGCCAATCACCAGCCGCAGCAGTGACAGTGATTGGCTACCACGGTTATGTGTTGGGATGACATATCATCACTGTAGCGTTGTAAACAAAGACTAGTTGAAGACCATGGCACTATTGAAATGTCGGTATTTGAAACGTGAGTAAATCATTGTTGTTTTAATTTTAAAAAGCTTTTAGCCTGAAAAACCTTTTTGATCCATTTGTTTCACTTATTTTATTATTCTCCTTATTTGTTCAATGCTATGTTCAGGAATTGTAACAATTCTGCTTTAACAATGGTAAATATAAAATGCTAAACCATTAATTCATTGGGCTGTGGATTTTCCAAAGTCAGTAGAGCATGAATTGCTTTGGGTAGGATACATTTCTTCTGATATTTATACAGATATTTCTTTTTGTGGGAGACAGGGTGTGGACTTTTGTGAATATGTACATTTTTATGAACTGTAAAGTATTAGGTGCCAAGTCCTTCTGTTAAATATTTTAAATAAATTCTGCTGCTTTCCCTCCCACAATTTTGGACAGGATCTAGCTGTTAATTGCCGGAGTACGTCACACTGTATGGTGGTCCTATTTCAGCAACTAGATGATTGTGCGCTGGGGCCTCTGGATAAGACTGGATAGATTAAAATAAATATGGCAGTTATTTTTTCAGGATGCTCAATACAACATTTAAAATATATATAAAAACGTATGTGCATTAGGCGTGTAGTTAAGTCAGTCTAGAGGGAAAAGATACCCCATTTGGTAAACCACTTAAGCCATTTCATTATCAAGGGGAAAAAAAGTTTTGTTTTGCTTTTTGAGTCATGCCAAAAAATATAGGTTAGTATCCTATAATTTACAGTATTTATTGATTTCAAGTTTTTCCTTTTTTTTTTGTTCTGCCTTATTAATTTAGAATGCAGGGCATGCTTTGTAACTCAGTGGTGCTGACAACCTTTGGAAATGAATCCTAGAGCAAATTGGTTAATATCCTACAAAGCCTATGTCTAAGAAACTTGGATACAAAGGCAATAATTAACCCCTTAATGACCAGGCCTGAAAAGGTCTGAATGACCAACTAAATTTTATTTTTTCGTTTTATGCCTCTCTCATCGACGTGGCTATATGAGGCCTTGCTTTATGCGGGAGAAATTGGATTCTTTTTCCTGTGCAGTTTGGGGTACAAATAAAAAACGGTGTCATTTATTTTTTGCACCGTAAGTGTAGAAAAAACTTTTTTGCCATTTTTTTCCTGTTTATTTCTTATCCCGTTCACGTGTCAGAGTAAATAACCTGTTAAATTAATTATTCAGGTTGTTTTGGTGGTGTAGATACTTAATATGTGTAGGTTTTTTGTTTTTATGTATTGTATGGGCAATTAAATATATTTTTTTATGATATAATTACTTTTTTATGGACATTTCTTTATTAAGATTTTTTTCCAATCCGATGGAGAATAACTTTTTAGTAACTTTATTTTATACTTGTACTGACATATGGTTGCAGTTTGTAGCCCCATTGCATATAATCTTTATATATTTATTTTATACTTATAATGTATTAGTATACTCCTGTATGCTAACACATTATATACGGTGTCACAGGCTGCCCTAACAGCTGACTTATATAACAAACTGCCCAGGGGTCCTTTCTAGGTCCGCCAAGCAGACTGCAGAGGGTTACCCCAGTCTTTGATTATGTCACCAGGTTTCCGGTGAAGCGATTGAAGAGTGGAGTCTCCTTTGGTCGTTCCGGGGTCAAAAAGGAAGGGTCAGAATTTCCTCCAATTCCAGCTGTATTCCGCAGGCTTTTCTAAGAACAGGAGCTGTTAATAGCAGCTCCTGCACAGAGAATGAGTGCTCATAAGCCTTTTCTACAGTGACACCAGAAAACAACGCTGTAGATTCCGTACCATCATCACCCGGCATCAAGACAGTGGGTGGTCGGGAAAGGGTTAAACAACTACTAGTTTGAACATCCTATCCTCCCCTACTTCATTCTTACCTTGTAGTATACTAGCTGCAGGGGCGTAGCTAAAGGCTCATGGGCCCCGATGCAAAAGTTCTTATTGGGGCCCCCCCCCGCAAACTCCTCATGGCCGATGGTCTGCAGTTTTCAGCTGAATCGCTGGGTCTCCTAAGTGACCCAACAATGCAGCACTAGCAGCCGGGGCGTCACTAAGGCTGGGTTCACACGCCCTATTTACGGACGTAATTCGGGCGTTTTAGCATTGAATTACGTCCGAAAATGCGGCTCAAAAGCGTTGGCAAACACCTGCCCATTCATTTGAATGGGTTTTACGATGTTCTGTGGCGACGGTCATTTTTTTTACGCGCCGCTGTCAAAAGGCGGCGCGTAAAAAAAGACGCCCGCTTCAAAGAAGTGCCTGTCACTTCTTCAGACGTAAATGGAGCCGTTTTCCATGGAAAAACAGCTCCAATTACGTCCGTAATGGACGCAGCTAAAAACGGCTGCACATGCCATTACGTCTGAAATTCCGGAGCTGTTTTCTCCTGAAAACAGCACCGTAATTTCAGCCGTAATGGAGGCTGCCGTGTGAACATACCCTCAGGGCTTAAAATGTCTGGGGAAATAGCCCCAATACATATGTGTCCGCCCCAAAAAAATGTGTGTATAGGAGACCGCATAGCATATCTATAGCAGTACGACCCTATAAACTATGGATAAGATTAGATACATTGGCTCAGCAGACAGTATCACACATGATCGGATTAGATACAGTGGCTGAGCAGACAGTATCACACATGATAGGATTAGATACAGTGGCTGAGCAGACAGTATCACACATGATAGGATTAGATGCAGTGGCCCAGCAGACAGTATCACACATGATAGGATTAGATACAATGACTCAGCAGACAGTATCACACATGATAGGATTAGATACAGTGGCTGAGCAGACAGTATCACACATGATCGGATTAGATACAGTGGCTCGGAAGGCAGTATCACACATGATAGGATTAGATACAGCGGCTCAGCAGACAGTACCACACATGATAGGATTAGAGATAGGGCCCAGCAGACAGTATCACACATGATTGGATTAGATATAGGGCCCAGCAGACAGTATCACACATGATAGGATTAGATACATCGGCTCAGCAGACAGTACCACACATGATAGGATTAGAGATAGGGCCCAGCAGACAGTATCACACATGATAGGATTAGATATAGGACCCAGCAGACAGTATCACACATGATAGGATTAGATACAGCGGCTCAGCAGACAGTACCACACATGATAGGATTAGAGATAGGGCCCAGCAGACAGTATCACACATGATTGGATTAGATATAGGGCCCAGCATACGGTATCACACATGATAGGATTAGATACAGTGGCTCAGCAGACAGTATCACACATGATAGGATTAGATACAGTGGCTCAGCAGACAGTATCACACATGATTGGATTAGATATAGGGCCCAGCAGACAGTATCACACATGATAGGATTAGATACAGTGGCTCAGCAGACAGTATCACACATGATACGATTAGATACAGGGCCCAGTAGACAGTATCACACATGATCGGATTAGATACAGGGCTCAGCTTGCTGACATTGCGGCTCCAGCGCTGGACCCAGGAAAGGTAAGAATAATAATTTTGCTTCTTTATGTGTTACTGATTATTTTTGTGTGTTTGTGTTTTTTTACAGGTTCGGTTGTTGGACTTCAGATACGAGGACTTCAATGACGCCGTTTTTTTTATTCTCAATAAAATGGTTAATGAGGGTTGTGTTTTTTTATTTCAATAAAATATTTTTTCTATGTGCTTGTTTCTTTTTAAACTTTATTATCACCGCCTTAGTAATGGCCGCTGGCTGATTGATAACCTCCATTACTAAGGCGGGGCTCAATGTTAGCAGGTGCAGAGGCAAACACTAACCCCCATTATTACCCCGGTACCCACCGCCACCAGGGGTACTGGGAAGAGCCGGGTACGAACCAGTACCCGTCCATCTGTAGTGACGGGCAGGCACCGGGGCGGCCGCAGGCTGGTAGTATTAGGCTGGGGAAGGCCAAAAACAGTGGCCCCTACCACCCTGGTAATGCTGCCTGCTGCTGCTGTGGTGTTTCTGGCTGGTTATGAAAATTGGGGGGGACCCCACATCGTTCTTTCCAATTATTTTTTTATTTTTTTTAAATGACGTGGGGTCCCCCCATTTTTCATAACCAGCCAGATACAATAAAGCAGCAGCCTAGCATTACCAGGGTGGGAAGGGCCACTGTATCTGGCCTTTCCCCTCCTGATAATACCAACCTGCAGCCGCCCCAGTGGCCGACCATCACTACAGATGGTCAGGTACTGGATGGTACCCGGCTCTTCCCAGCACCCCTGGTGGCAGTGGGTACCGGGGTAATAAAGGGGGTTAGTGTTGGCCTCTGCACCGGCTAACACTAAGCCCCGCCTTAGCAATGGATGCTGTCAATCAGCCGGCAGCCATTACTAAGGCGGTAGTAATATAGTTTAAAAAAAACACAGACATAGAAAAAATATTTTATTGAAATAAAAAAAAACCCACACAACCCTCATTAACCATTTTATTGATAATAAAAAAAAAGCCGTCATCGAAGTAGTCCTGGAATCCACCGTAGTCCAACGACAGAACCTGTAAGAAAACACACAAGAAAAACGATTAGTAACACGTGTTAGGCTTAGATACAGGGCCCATGTGTGATACTGTCTGTGGGACCCTGTATCTAAGCCTACCACAATGTAGGCTTAGATACAGGGTCCAGCAGACAGTAATCTTATACAGTATAAGATTACTGTGTGCTGGGGCCCTGTATCTAAACCTACAGTGTGGTAGGCTTATATACAGGGTCCATCAGACAGGATCACACATGGGCCATGTATCTAAGCCTACCATGTGATTGGCTTATATACAGGGCCCATCAGACAGGATCACACATGGGCCATGTATCTAAGCCTACCATGTGATTGGCTTAGATACAGGGCCCAGCAGACAGGATCACACAATCTGTGATCCTGTCTCATGGGCCCCCTAAGCCTGCTACATCGTAGGCTTAGGGGTTGTGCAGTCCCTAAACATTGATGGCCTATCCACAGGATAGGCCTTCAATAGCTGATGTGTCTCCCGGGACCCGCAAATCAGCTGTTTTGAAGGGGCCGCAGCACTCGTACGAGAGCGGCTTACCCTTCATTTCACTACTCGCTCACACTGTGAATCGCCGACACCGATTCACAGTGTGACCGGAATGAAGGGGAGCAGCTCTCGTACGAGTGCTGCGGCCCCTTCAAAACAGCTGATTGGCGTGTCCCGGGAGTCGGACCCCGCCAGTCAGGGCTAATCTTACCTTCCCCTTCAGCCGCGGCGGTAGTTCTGTCGTCTCGACGCTGTGCGCGGCGCATAGCGCTGTGACGTCATGCGCTGCGCACAGCGCTTGACGTCAGGACCTCCGCTGCGATCCGGAACCAGGAAGGTAAGTAAAGTCTGTTATTATAGTAACAGGGGCCCGCGGCCCGAGTTACTATAGTAACTTTTTATTGATGTGGTGCGGGGGGCCGTGGGCCCCCCTGGCTTCGGGGGCCCGGTCGCAATTTCGACCGCTGAGACCCCTATAGCTACGCCAGTGACTAGCTGAAAAAGTTATGGGCAACTTTTAAAAACTCATTGTTTTTTTATTGCTTTCCTGGTGTCCTACATTGCTTGGGATTGCAGCATGAACCAAACATGCAGTAATAAAGGATACCTTTCTGGTATAATCTTTTGAAATTTGGGAAATCTTGTTTATTGTTAATAATCATTTCTGTAACGCCGGCAGCAGGCCCCGCATCTACCAGCGGTCCCCGCCACCGGGTCTCGTGCCTCTCTCGTTGCGCTCTGTCATCTACGGCTCATGGCCGCCGGATCCCTAATGTACGTGCTCTGGTTGCCTCTTAAAGGGCCAGTGCGTGTGAAATTCTAAAGTCACCCAATCAGCCCTGCTGTTTCCCAGGACTATTTAAGGCACCTCCTCTATCTCCCAAGTGCCGGAGCAATGTTGTTGCTAACCCTCTGTTAGTCTGCAAGGGTTCCGTAGCCTGTTCCTGAAACCTGTGTCAGTGACTATTCAGTATCCGAGTCCAGTGTCTGGGACAAGTCC
This sequence comes from Rhinoderma darwinii, assembly GCF_050947455.1. Taxonomy (NCBI): domain Eukaryota; kingdom Metazoa; phylum Chordata; class Amphibia; order Anura; family Rhinodermatidae; genus Rhinoderma; species Rhinoderma darwinii. The sequence goes on along the minus strand of NC_134689.1, from coordinate 182,872,659 downwards.
AGTACCCGCGTCAAGTCCGGTTTCCACGACGACCTCAGTATCCATGTCGGGTGTCCGTGACTAGTCCGGTTTCCTTGTCTAAAACCAGTTCTGCTTCCGATAATCCAGCACAAGCCAGCTTCCAATAATCCAGCACAAGCCAGCTTCCATCTAACCGCCAATTGCCTGCCATTCACGTACCATCAACCAGTGACTGTCTTATATTCATCTGGCCAGCAGCTACTCCGTTACGGCGGAGTAGCCCGATGGGTTCACTTCCCCAGTGACGTTACAGTTTGCTCAGGCCATGGACTCCGCTGATCAACCCAAGATTGCAGATCAAGCAATGCAGGTGAACATGTGAGACCTTTGCTTAGGCCAGGATCAGCTTCTACAAGCAGTCAATACCATTGTCAATACGCGCCTTGAGATTTCTCCTGTTACACCTCTGGCAACCCCACAAGCGGCTGCTTCATCCACTCCTCAACCCATTACAGCTCCAGTCAGCTCCGGAGCTGGAATTTCATTGCCACTTCCACCCCGTTACGATGAAGAAGCAAAAACCTGTCGAGGCTTTCTTAACCAATACAAAATACATTTCACACTGCATGCACATCTGTTTTCATCAGATCAGACCAAAGTAGCCTTCATTGTCTCCCTGTTGTCTGGCAAGGCCCTGGCATGGGCAAATCCTATCTGGAGACGTGAAGGAGCAGAGTCATCTAATCTGTAGCTTTTCATGGACACTTTCCGCACCATGTTTGAGGAGCCTGGCTGTATTTCGTCGGCCTCTGCTTCGCTTCTGTCTCTCCGCCAAGGAGGTTCAAGGTAGGACAGTACGCCATACAATTACATTCCTTGGCAGCAAAGCTCGCTTGGAACTACGAGGACTTGGTGGCAATATTCTGGCAGGTATTAGCCAGTAGAGTCAAGGATGGATTGGCGGGTTGCAGTCTTCCATCTTCCCTGAATGCCCTTATTACTCTGGCTACACGTATTGTTATGAGGTTCCAAGAGCGCTCCCAGGAGGTCCTTCGAGTTAGTAAGTCCTATAGACTGGCACCCAATTTTCAGAGAACCCTGTTACCTCCTTTTGCTGCGACATCTGAAGAACTTATGCAGGTTCATGCAGAGAACTTATGCAGGGTCAGACTGTCGGATCAAGAGCGGCAGCATAGACATTCCACTGATCTCTACATGTACTGTAGAAGAAATGGCCATTATGTGCGTTCGTGTCCTCAGAAGCTGGGAAACTCCAGCACCTCTGATCGATAGGAGTGACTACCCTATGTGAATATATGCCCTCTGCAAAATTCTCTCCTAGACTTTCTACTACAGTCCTTATCTTCACAGGTGAAGCATCTCATCCTGTTCCCGCTTTTCTGGATTCTGGAGCAGCCAGAAATTTTATTCATCAAGACTTAGTGGATCATCTTTGTTTGCCAAAGACTCCACTAAAGAAATCTCCAGCAGTGGCTTCAGTGATTGGACGTCCGCTGCTGTATCCAGTTATCTCCACTACCGAACTGTTGAAGTTACAAGTGGGAGCTATTCACACTGAACAGATAGTCTTCTATGTTCTTCCCGGGGCTATTATCCCAATCCTACTGGGACTTCCCTGGCTTCATAAACATGCTCCGATTCTTGATTGGAATTCTGGAGAAATCCTCCAGTGGGGACCTCAGTGTTTACATAATTGTCTGTCCCTGGTTCATCCTGTTCGGCCTCCTGTGCTACAGTCTCTTCCTGGTCTGGCTCCACAGTATGCTTGTTATGCTGACGTATTTAACAAGAAGGAGGCCGAAATTCTGCCTCCGCATCGTCCTTACAATTTTTTTAGTGTAGTTGCTACTGGGACTTCACCTCCTCGAGGACGAGTATATCCTCTCTCTCTGCCTGAGAGGGGGTTCATTAGAAAGTCTAGTTCTCCTGGATCCCTCCTCCCTTGTATCGATTATTGTGGTTTGAACCAAATCACTGTCAAGAACAAGTACCCCTTACCACTGATCTCTGAGTTTTTCGACAGAATACACGGAGCCAAGATTTTTACTAAGCTGGATCTACGCGGGGCTAATAACTTGATCCGTATCCGTAAAGGTGACAAGTGGAAAACCAAATTCAACACCAGAGATGGTCATTACGAAAATCTTGTGATGCCCTTTGGACTGTGTAATGCTCCAGCTGTGTTCCAGGAATTCGCGAACTACATATTACGGGATCTACTGTATGTCTGTGTGGTGGTGTATCTGGCTGGACGATATCTTGATCTACTTACCAGATCTAACTACTCACCTTAAGCATATCCGCCAAGTCCTGTCGCGATTAAGTGGGAACGATCTCTATGCCAAATTGGAAAAGTGTGTATTCGAAAAGAAATCCTTGCCCTTCTGTGGTATATAGTTTCTGATCATGGACTCCAGATTGATCCGGAAAAGGTCAAATTCGTCTTAGAAGGGCCTTGTCATGAAGGTCTTCATGCCATATAAAGATTTTTGGGCTTTGCAAATTTGTATCGCCGGTTCTTCTTAAACTTCTCGTCACTCACAGCTCCTATCTCTGCTCTTACCAAAAAGGAGGTGAAAGCTAAAGACCCTTGAAGCAGAATCTGAATTCACTAATCTCAAGAGGGCCTTCACTTCTGCCTCCGTTCTTCACTATCCTGGTGTGTCTCGACAGTTCTCGTAGGAGGTTGACGTCTCTTCCATTGGTGCTAGAGCACTTCTCTTTCAGAAACACTCCAAGGGTAATGCAGTCTCCTGTGGCTTCTTATCTAAACTCTTCTCTACAGCTAAAAGGAACTACTCAATTGGAGACCATAAGCTACTTGCCATCAAATTGGCCATCTGCACCGATCACAAGAATCTCACTTATTTACAGTCTGTACAACATATGAACCCACGTCAAGCCAGATGGTCACTTTTTTTGCCAAATTCAAATTCTAACTCCATTTCCGTCCAGCTGACAAAAATGTCGAGGCTGCTGCACTGTCTCGTTTGTTGAGACAGATGACCTTGAAGATATTATTGAATCTTCCTGTATTATTCCTGTTAACCCTCTACAGATCAAAGACATCCCCCCCTGGGAAAAATTTTGTTCGCCCATTTCACAGGAAGAAAATTCTCATCTGGGGTCGTAAATCCAAATTGGCAAGTCACTCGGGTATTCGCAAGACTCGGGACTTTAGATCTCGTCACTATTGGTCGCCCACGTTGCCCAAAGATGTTATGTACTATGTCTCCTCTTGTACCACGTGTGCTCAAAATAAAGTTACTCATTCCAGGCCTGCAGGTCTACTCCAGCCCTTGCCAGTTCTGAACAGTCCTTGGCAACACATAGCCATGGACTTCATTACAGATCTTCCTCTCTCTGATGGATGCTCCACTACTTGTGTTGTTGTGGAGCATTTTTCCAAGATGGCACATTTTGTTCCTCTGTCTCGTCTTCCCTCAGCTCCTCATCTGGAAAGTCTATTTGTTTGACATGTTTTTAGACTGCACGGTTTGCCCCTCCATATCATGTCTGATCGGGGCGTGCAATTCACTTACAAATTCTGGATAGCCCTGTGCAAACTTCTAGATGTGAAATTGGACTTTTTGTTTGCACACCACCCGCAATCCAACGGCCAAGTTGAAAGTATTAACCAAGTGCTTGAAAATGATCTAAATCATTTTGTATCTGCTCAACACGACACCTGGGTACATATCCTTCCATGGGCCAAATTCTCTTATAATAATCACACGAGTGAATCTACTGCTACATCTCCATTTTTCATTGTTTACAGCCAACATCCATGTGTCCCCCTTCCTGTACCTGCTACGTCTCAAGTGCCTGCAGCTAATTTTTCTTTTGGAAGTTTTCTCCAGATCTGGAAGGAAACAAAGTCTGCGATACTGCAGGCGGTGCATATCATGAAGAAGTATGCTGATAAGAAAAGAAGGCCGCCTCAGCAGTTCCTTCCTGGAGTTTAGGTCTGGTTATCATCTAAGAATATTCACCTGAAAATTCCCTCCTACAAATTTGCTCCTAGGTTTCTCGGTCCCTTGCAACAGATTAATCCGGTGCCCTACAAGTTACGTTTACCTCCTACCGGATCTCGTGCCTCTCTCGGCGCATTCCGTCTTCTGCGGCTCACTGCCACTGGATCCCTAGTGCGCACACTCACTCTGGCTGCCTCTTAAAGGGCCAGTGTGTGCGAAATTCTAAAATGACCCAATCACCCCTGCTGTTTCCCAGGACTATTTAATGCACCTTCTCCATCTCCCAAGTGCCTGAGCTATGTTGTTGCTAACCCTTTGTTATTCTACAAAGGTTCCGTAGCCTGTTCCTGAAACCTGTGTCCGTGACTATCCAGTATCCGAGTCCAGTGTCTGTGACAAGTCCAGTATCTGTGTCCAGTGTCCATGACGACTTCAGTATCCGTGTTCGGTGTCCGTAACTAATCCTGTTTCCGTGTCCAGTGTCTGAGACCAGTTCTGCTTCCGTTAATCCAGCACAAGCAGGCTTCCGATAATCCAGCACGAGCCAGTTTCCGATAATCTAGCACGAGCCGGCTTCCGATAATCCAGCATGAGCCGGCTTCCGATAATCCAGCATGAGCCGGTTTCCGATAATCCAGCATGAGCCGGCTTCCGATAATCCAGCACGAGCCAGCTTCCGATAATCAAGCACAAGCCAGCTTCCAGCTATCCGGTACCAGCCTGCCATTCACGTACCATCGACCAATGACTGTCCTATATTTGTCTGGCCAGCAGCTACTCCGTTACAGCAGAGTAGCCCAGTGGGTTCACTTCACCAGTGACATTACAATTTCATAGATAAAGATACGAATGCATAGTAGTTGTAGCATAATGTGTTAAAGGGAATGTGTCATAAGAAAATGGCCTGTTTTCTTAATCAAGTTTTTATGTTAAACATATTTATTAAGAATTTTAGATTTATTCTTTTTAATTCTCTGTCATTGTCTATATTAAAAAATAATCCTAAAATCTTGCAGTTTTCAATCTGGTTACTGAGCCTCATAACAGGCTGACATTTCCTGTTCTGTAAAGATCACTTCTCAGCAGACATCTCATTATCATCGCAGGCAGGATTACAATGAAATTTAACACCACTATGTAGAGAACACAGGATCCACCTCTGTCAATAGTTGATGGACACAGCTCCCCTCCTATCTCTTCCTGTACAATGACCTATGTACTGGTCACAGAGCTTGCCTAGAAAACTCCCCCATAGAAGTTAATGGGTCCCCTACTGTTCACAGGTTCCTATGGTCCATATGGCCGCTGTAAACCATCTCTCTAAATGCTGTTAACAGCAGCTCAGGCAAGATGGCTGCACCCATAATCATGTACAGAAAAAAAAAATCAACAATCAAAAATTAAAAACAGATTAGAAACATTTTTGGGGTTTACGATGTAGTTTTAATTAGGAAAGCAATATAAGCGATACTTTCCCTTTTACCTTATTTTTAATTTGATACTATTTTGTTCATGAATAGAGATGAGCGAACTTATCAAAAGTTCGGTTCGGCTAGTTCGCCGAATTTCACAAAAAAGTTCGGTTCGGACCGAACTAGTTCTGACCGAACCTGTCACTTACGTGCGCCGAGCATGCTACTGTCCAGGGTGCTGATAGAGTTAATGGGCTGCACTAACTCTTTCAGCAACCTTCACAGTACATGCTCGGCGCGCGGAAAATACTATTTTAAATGTAATAAAAAAATAAAAATTATACGTTCGTACTTACTTTCCTCCTGTCCGGCCTCCAGCGATGACGTTTCATCCCTTTCGCCGCTGCAGCCAATCACAGGCTGTAGTGGCGGTCACGCACGTCAGGATGACGCTTCATCCCACGTGACCGCCTCTGCAGCCAATCACAGGCTGCAGCGGCGACATGAATGAAACGTCATCGCTGGAGGCCGGACAGGAGGAAAGTAAGTATGAACGTATTATTATTATTTTTTGGCATGTATGTATGTTGGCATGTATGTATGTATGTATGTATGTATGTTGGCATGTATGTATGTTGTCATGTATGTATGTATATCTGTGCATGTATGTTGGCATGTATGTATATATGTGCATGTTTGTATGTATATTTGCATGTATATATTTGCATGTATGTATGTATGTTTGCATGTATGTATTTTTGCATGTATGTTGTCATGTATGTATGTATGTTGTCATGTATGTATATATGTGCATGTGTGTATGTATATTTGTATGTATGTATGTTTGCATGTATGTGTGTTTGCATGAATGTATGTTTGCATGTATGTATGTATGTATGTATGTATGTTGTCATGTATGTATGTATATCTGTGCATGTATGTTGGCATGCATGAATGTATGTTTGCATGTTTGTATGTATATTTGCATGTATATATTTGCATGTATGTATGTATGTTTGCATGTATGTATTTTTGCATGTATGTTGTCATGTATGTATGTATGTTGTCATGTATGTATATATGTGCATGTGTGTATGTATATTTGTATGTATGTATGTTTGCATGCATGTGTGTTTGCATGAATGTATGTATGCATGTTTGTATGTATATTTGCATGTGTGTATATATATATGTATGTATGTATGTATGTATGTTGTCATGTATGTATATATGTGCATGTATGTTGGCATGTATGTATATATGTGCATGTGTGTATGTATGTATATTTGCATGTATGTATGTTGTCATGTATGTATATATGTGCATGTATGTTTGCATGTATGTTGGCATGTATGTATACATGTGCATGTTTGTATGTATATTTGCATGTATATATGTTTGCATGTGTGTATGTATGTTTGCATGTATGTATGTTTGCATGTATGTATGTTGTCATGTATGTTTGTATGTATGTTGTCATGTATGTATGTATATATGTGCATGTATGTATGTTTGCATGTTTTTATTTTTGCATGTATGTTTGCATGTATGTTTATATATATATGTGCATGTATGTAATTATGTTTGCATGTATTTATGTTTGCATGTATATTTGTGCATGCTTGTATATATGTATGTATGTATCTTTGCATGTTTGTTTGTATGTATGTATGTTTTCATGTGTGTGTGTATGCATGTATGTATGATAGTTTGCATGTATATATGTGTGTATGTTTGCATGTATGTATATATGTGCATTCTTGTATATATGTATGTATGTTTGTATATATGTATGTATGTATATTTGTATATATGTATGTATGGCCATGTATGATACTGTCTGCTGGCGCCCTGTATCTAAGTCAACTTCACGGGAGGCTTCTATACATGGTATAACAGTCAGTATCACACATTAAACTGAATCTAAGCCTACGACATGTTTTATTTCATTTTTACAGGTTTGGTGTTTGGACTACGTCGGTTTCGAGGACTACTTAGATGACGTTTTTTTTTTCTACAATAAAATGGTTAATGAGGGTTGTGTTGGGGGTGCTTTATTTCAATAAAATATTTTATCTATATCTTTGTCTTTTTCTTTTCAAATTTTATTATTACCACTTTAGTAATGGCCGCTGTCTGAGTGACAACATCCATTACTAATGCGAGGCTTAGTGTTAGCCGGTGCAGAGGCTAACACTAACCACCATTATTACCCCGGTACCCAAAACCACCAGGGGTGCCGGGAAGAGCCAGGTACGATCCAGTACCCGACCATCTGTTGTGATGGTCGGGCTCTGGGGCGGCCGCAGGCTGGTATTATGAGGCTGGGAAGGGCCAAAAACAGTGGACCTTCCCACCCTTGTAATGCTAGGCTGCTGCTGCTGTGTTGTATCTGGCTGGTTATAAAAGTGGGGGGGGGACCCCACGTCATTTTTTTAAATTATTTATTTATTTACATTTTTTTTTTTTAAAAGACATGGGGTTCCACCCAATTTATCATAACCAGCCACATACAACACAGTGTTATTAGCCTGGGAATGGACAAAACCAGTGGCCCTTCCCACCCATGTAATGCCAGACTGCTGCGGCCTTGTATATGGCTGGTTATTAAAAATGTGGGGGACCCGTCTATTGCTAAATTTGTTAAATTCCAAAAAAAAAACGACGTGGGGGTCCCCCCCATTTTTATAACCAGCCCGATACAACACAGCAGCAGCAGCCTAGCATTACAAGGGTGGGAAGGTCCACTGATTTTGGCCCTTCCCAGCCTCATAATACCAGCCTACGGCCGCCCCAGTACCCGACCATCACAACAGATGGTCGGGTACTGGATCGTACCAAGCTCTTCCCGGCACCCCTGGTGGTGGTGGGTACCGGGGTAATAATGGGTGGTTAGTGCTAGCCTCTGCACCGGCTAACACTAAGTACCGCCTTAATAATGGACGCTGTCAATCAGCCAACTGCCATTATCTAGGCACTAATAAAGTTTGAAAAAAAAACACAAAGACAATTCTTTTTTATTGAAATAAGAAATCCCCAACAAAACCCTCGTTAACCATTTTATTAAAATTTGAAAAAACGTAGATCTACGCAGTAGTCCAACGAATCGAAGATGTAGTCCAATCGGTACATCAAAATCTGCAACAACATAAAAAAACAGTTATCAATGTGAACAATACCAATACTTCTACTCACCTACACACATATATACACGCACACACAAACAAACAACCATACACAGACACACACATATATACACAAACACAACAAGATATACACACACATAAACAGACAAACACACACATATACACGAACTCACACATATTCAAACAAAAACACACATATCCAAACACACACACACAGTTATACACACATACACGAACACATATACACAAACACATATACAAACAAAAACACACATACCCAAACACACATATACACAAACACATATACACAAACACACCCATATATACACACAAACACACACTCATATACACACATATACACATATACAAAAACACACACAAACATCTACACACAAACATATACACAAATACACCCATATATACACAAACATATACACAAAACACATATACACAAACACACCCATAAATACACACACACATATATAAAAACAAAAACAGACAAAGTCACATACCCAAACACACATATATACACAAACACACACATACACAAACACGGTTTCTTTTAAATGCTGCTGGGGAACCCGCTCGATCCACTATATAAGGCTGCGCTACAGTGCAGCATTTAAAAGAAACAGGATCCTGACCTGTCCATAGAGTTTAAGGCAGCACAGAGTATTTCAGGAGATGAGCGTGCAGATTCAGTGCTGCTGCGAACTCTGCTCTTACCATTACGTAGCTCTCAGTCTGTTACCTCTCCTCCACTCCTGTCCTCCAGAACACCTTCACATGATTGGCAAGTCACCACGTAATGGTAAGAGCAGAGTTCACAGCAGCATAGAGTATTTCAGGAGATGAGCGTGCGGATCTTGTGCGGGGTGGTGACTTGCCAATCATGTGAAGGTGTTATTGAGGACAGGAGTGGAGGAGAGGTAACAGACTGAGCTACGTAATGGTAAGAGCAGAGTTCACAGCAGCACTGAATCTGCACGCTCCTCTCCTGAAATACTCTGTGCTGCTGTGAACTCTGTTCTTACCATTACGTAGCTCAGTCTGTTACATCTCCTCCACTCCTGTCCTCTATAACACGTTCACATGATTGGCAAGTCACCACCACGCACAAGATCCGCACGCTCATCTCCTGAAATACTCTGTGCTGCTGTGAACTCTGCTCTTACCATTACGTGGTGACTTGCCAATCATGTGAAGGTGTTCTTGAGGACAGGAGTGGAGGAGAGATAACAGACTGAGAGCTACGTAATGGTAAGAGCAGAGTTCACAACAGCACTGAATCTGCACGCTCATCTCCTGAAATACTCTGTGCTGCCTTAAACTCTGTGGACAGGTCAGGATCCTGTTTCTTTTAAATGCTGCACTGTAGCGTAGCCTTATATAGTGGATCGAGCGGGTTCCCCAGCAGCATTTAAAAGAAACAGGATCCTGACCTGTCCACAGAGTTTAAGGCAGCACAGATTATTTCAGGAGATGAGCACGGGCAGCCGTTCGTTTTTCCGAGCCGTGCTCCCATCATGCACACGACCGTAAAAACACCCGTTATTGCGGGTCGTAATTACGACCCGCAATAACGGGCTCATAGACTTCTGTTACCCATGGGTACCTTTCCGTATTCTCACGGGAAGGTGCCCGTGCCGTTAAAAAAATAGAACATGTTCTATTTTTCTATTTTACGGGCCGTGCTGCTATAATTATAATGACAGCACGGTTCGCAAAAGCGGCCGGCTGCCCGTAGTTACGAGTCGTAATTACGAGCACGGCCCGTAAAATAAAAAAATAGAACATGTTCTATCTTTTTAACGGCACGGGCACCTTCCCGTGAGAAAACGGGAAGGTACCCGTGGCTAACAGAAGTCTATGGGCCCGCTATTTCGGGTCGTAATTACGACCCGTGATAACGGGTGTTTTTATGGTCGTGTGCATGAGGCCCCGTAATGACGGGTGGCTACATGTGTGCACCCGTCATTACGGCAGCGTTGCTAGGCGACGTCAGTAAGGGTATGTGCACACACACTAATTACGTCCGTAATTGACGGACGTATTTCGGCCGCAAGTACCGGACCGAACACCCTGCAGGGAGCCGGGCTCCTAGCATCATATTTATGTACGATGCTAGGAGTCCCTGCCTCTCCGTGGAACTACTGTCCCGTACTGAAAACATGATTACAGTACGGGACAGTTGTCCTGCAGAGAGGCAGGGACTCCTAGCATCGTACATAACTATGATGCTAGGAGCCCGGCTCCCTGCACTGTGTTCGGTCCGGTACTTGCGGCCGAAATACGTCCGTCATTTACGGACGTAATTAGTGTGTGTGCACATACCCTAAATAGTCACTGTCCAGGGTGTTGAAAGAGTTAACTGATCGGCAGTAACTGTTTCAGTACCCTGGACAGTGACTACCGATCACAGTACCTGTAAAAAAAAAGACGTTCATACTTACCGAGAACTTTCTGCTTCCTCCAGTCCGGTCTCCTGGCCGTTGCCTTGGTGACGCGTCCCTCTCGACATCCGGCCCGACATTCCTTGATGACGATGCAGCCCATGTGAGCGCAGCAGCCAATCACAGGCTGCCGCGGCCTCTGCAGCCAATCACAGGCTGCAGAGGCCTCTGCAGCCAATCACAGGCTGCCGCGTCAGAAAAGGTCGGACTGGAGGAAGAAGAGGGACTCGTCAACAAGACAACGACCGGGTACGTATGAAATGCTTTTTATTTTATTTTTAATCAGCAGCCTCTTTTCTCTATCAGTGATTCATAGAGATAAGTGGCTGCCGATTTGTATAATGTTTTTGACCGGGTTCGGTCAAAACGGGTTCGGCCGAACCCGGTGAAGTTCGGATTCGCTGCGAACCGAACTTTACCGGAAGTTCGGACCGAAACCGGGTTCGGTTGTCCCGGTTCGCTCATCTCTATTCATGAACATAGGATGATTTATATAAAGTTTTTAAATAATTTTTTCTTCAAAGGTGAACATTAATTGAGGGCAAGCACTTCAATGAGCATAGTTTATGAGTTACAGAGAGTAGGGGGTAAGAGTAAAGGCTCTTTTACACCGGCTAATTATCGGGCAAACTGTGAACGCTTATTCCCCGTTCATGATAATTGCCCTGTGTAAACAGGGCAACGATCAGCTGATGAACGAACATTGGCTGATTGTACAGTTTTAAATGCCTAAACTTTTATCGTTGTTAGCAGCACATCTCCCTGTGTAACCAGGGAGTCATGCTGCCAGCATGATGGAAATGTATGGGGAAGAGCGATCGGAGTAATAAGTGCTCGTCCCCATACCAGCTCGTCGAGCTGTCTCGTTGATCGGCGCTCATTTACCTTACACCGTAACACATTAACATACACCTTAAGATAGTGATAGTATCCGTTGCTATAAAAAAAAAAACAAGTCACAGATTTGACTTATTTCTGTAACATTTTTATTATAATGTCATATGACTCCTGATAAAATTCTCTAAGAACTTATTCTAACGTTGGAGTCATATCACAGTTGTTGGCGTGATTTTGTGAGAATTGTGTAAAAAAAAACATGATCCATGATGTGACCCAAACCATGTGAATAAACCCTAATATTGAAGACCATCCTAAGACAGCCACTGCAACACCTCTGACATGTCTTAAAGGGAAGGTGTCACGAAAAAAAATTTTTAATATATATTATGGCTTTTAGTATGTCATTAAAGTACATTTTTTTTATTTGTGTTTTTGTGTTGTACTTTTTTTTTTTTCTTTTACTTCTCTATGGGGGCTGCCATTTTTTTTTCATCTCTGTATGTGTTGATTAACGACACATACAGAGATGGAATACGGCACATACATCCCCATAGAGAATGGGAACGGGAGCAGTTCCATTCACTATAGCGTACGCCGTCTGTGTGGGAACGGGGAACGGCGCATGCGCTGCTCCTACACAGACCAAAAGGAAGATCTTCAGCAGAGCGACATCCGGCGCCATTTTCATGTGGAATGAAATACGCGGCCGGAGAGTAAGATGACGACTTCCGGTCGCGGCTTCCGGCCATATGGTCAGACGCAAGGACTAGGAGCGGCAGCGGCGGCGGCGGCAGGAGCAGGTAAGTTATGTTTGTGTATGTGATGTGTGTGTATGTTCGTGTTATACTGTGTGATTACCCGGTATCTAATCCTCCTACACTGTGCATTCGCTCAAAAAATGGCGGCACACAGTGTAGGAGGTTTGAACATTCAACCCCCTCCTTTCTCCTGGCACTAGCCAGGAGAAAGGAGGGGGGATTGTGTGAGAACACTAGAGCGAGTGTGTCTTCTCCAATTTTGCAGCATAAAGCAATGAGGTTGCTTTACCACATGCCAATGCTGCAATTTTGGGAATTGCTCCCTCTAGTGACCAGCACATGGAAATGTTATAAATTAGAATCTAATTTATAATATTTCCTGACTTGTGAAAAAATGTAAAAAATGAAAACAATGTGTAATCACTTATATACTAACTGTTTAACTAAAAAAATAAAAAAAAATTCTAGCGACACATTCCCTTTAAGGGCATGCCCCCCACGTGGCGGATTTCCTCCGCAGCTGTCCGCATCAATGCCGCACAGAATCTGCGTTGCAGATTCTGCGGCGGATCTGCCCAAAATGTGCAGTAAATTGATGCGGACTAGCTGCTGCGGACTGCGGGAAAAGTGCTTCCCTTCTCTGTATCAGTGCAGGATAGAGAGAAGGGACAGCACTTTCCCTAGTGAAAGTAAACGAATTTCATACTTACCGGCCGTTGTCTTGGTGACACGTCCCTCTTTCGGCATCCAGCCCGACCTCCCTGGATGACGCGGCAGTCCATGTGACCGCTGCAGCCTGTGATTGGCTGCAGCCGTCACTTAGACTGAAACGTCATCCTGGGAAGCCGGACTGGAGACAGAAGCAGGGAGTTCTCGGTAAGTATGAACTTCTATTTTTTTGACAGGTTGCTGTATATTGGGATCGGTAGTCACTGTCCAGGGGGCAGAAACAGTTACTGCCGATCGCTTAACTCTTTCAGCACCCTGGACAGTGACTATTTACTGACGTCTCCTAGCAACGCTCCCGTAATTACGGGAGCCCCATTGACTTCCTCAGTCTGGATGTAGACCTAGAAATACATAGGTCGAGCCAGATTGAAGAAATGTCATGTCAAAAAAGCAAGACGCATCCGCACCACACATAACATGTGCATGACAGCTGCGGACTACATTGCGGAATTTAGAATCTCCATTGAAGTCAATGGAGACATTCCGCAACAGACAGAGCATGCTGCGGACACCAAATTCCGCTCCGCAGCCTATGCTCCGCAGCGGAATTTTCCACATCGTCTAAACGAACACTTCTAAATAGAAGTGGAAGTCAATGGAGAAACGGCACCGCTGCGGATTAACGCTGCGGAGTGTCCGCAGCGGAATTCAAGTGAAATTCCGCCACGTGTGAACCCAGCCTAACTGTGCTTCACTTATGTAAGACAAAATTCTGTCTTTACAGTTTTACAAGCCATTCCCCCCACCACTCAACTGTCACCCCCCCTTTTGAAAGAAAAAAAAAAGATGATCAGTTGTAAATATTATAATATAATATAATTTTTACCCCTCACCTGATTTCTTCTATCTTTGCTATTTTGTCACATTTAAATGTTTCAGATTATCTAACTAATTGAGGATAAAGATTTATTCAAAACCTATACCACCTATATGAAAAAGTAACTGCCCCCCTAAACCTAATTACTGGTTGTGCCACTCTTGGCAGCAACTGCAATCAAACATTTGCAATAACTTAGGCCACTCTTATTTGCAGAATTGTTTACATTTGGCTACATTTATCAGGTTCTTAAGCATTAACTGTCTGTTTAAAGTCTTGCCACAGCATCTTCATGGGATTCTAGTCAGAACTTTGACTTGACCACTCCGAAACCTTAGCTGTGCGGGACGCTATTCACTTGAATGTGGCCATTCTGCAGTTCCCTGAACAGTGGGTGACTGGTGTGCCGCTGTGGAGGGAAAAACAGTGACGAGAACACCGCATTAAATCAGTGCTCTGATACTTTAATTCTCAGGATCGGTGGGGTAAGAGAAGTCGTGCCGCCCCCAATTATAAAGTGTTGGTATATACCAGCAATCTGCCATCTTTATAAGATGGGAATACTTTAAGTCAATTACTTCTAGAAATCACTGCTTAGTTTATTACAATGGTTTATTTACGGAATGTGTGACTAATTCAGTAACTGACTCATTAAATATATTAAACCGATAAGTTATATATATGGTTTTTTTAACATGAGAGTCCATGGGTTACGGATGGCTGACGGATTGCACGTGTCTGAGGCATCCATTGGCTAAAGACTCCCATGTTTTAAAAAAAAAAAAAAAAAAGTATACATTTAATGTAAAGGTTTTTAGTTGTATTTTTTTTTACTAGAGGCTAAGATGGATGCCTCTGACGGATGCCATCTGTCACGCATGGACTCCCATGGTAAAAAAATTATCCTTTTTTTTTTTAACGAATAGCGCGATATTGTATTGAAATGGTATCGTGGCAAGAAAATGTATAACACAATTCAAGAAAAAGAAAGGATGGACATATCTGAGATGTGTTCTCCCTGGCTCTGTTCACATCTGTGTTGGCCCTTGCGTTTTTAACTAATGTCAAAATTACAGAAATGAACAAAAAAAATTATGTCAAACTGAAACAACTGGAAGGTAAACTTTTCGGCTTTATTAATGGATCCTTTAGGCTTCCTTCACATCTGCCTTTGCAGCTTCATCCAAGTCTTCATCCAAGATCCGGTCAAAAATGCAATACAAAATGGCACAGAATGCTGCGCTATTTTGTCCAGTGAAACAACTGACAATATGATGGAAACCCGATGGAGCCCATTAAAGTGTATGGGTTCCGTCGGGGCGCCATTTGTGTGAGTCATGCCATGGAACTGACAATTCTGGTATTTTCGTTGTTCTGCTCCGATAACTGAGCAGAACAATGGAAATATCTAACTCAGATGTGAATAAATGCGTTTTATTTCTGAACAAAATAATGAAAGAAAACACTGCGCATATGTGTATAGAGCCTAAATCCAACATAACCTGAGATGTTAAACAAATATCATAAAGAAAATAGTATACCCCTGACGAATGTTATCCGTCACCAATAGACTCTGATGTGAAAAAAAAGCGTAAACATCACAGCCAGTAAAAAAACTGATACATTATATATACTATACTATACTATACTATACTATACTATACTATACTATACATGTATATTTTTTAACATAAGTGTCTATGGGCGACGGATGGCATCCTGCAGAGCAATCTGTCGCGTATTCTGTTTCTGAAAGGTTACACATTTCTTAACGATAAGGCTTCGTTCAAATCTGCGCCAGGGTCCGTTTTCCGTCGGAGCTTTCCGTCGGAACAGGACCCTGACTGACACAACAGAAACCAACTGTTTGTCTCAGTTGTGCAAGGGTTCCATCGTTTTGACAAAATCAATAGCGTAGGCGACTACGCTATTGATTCCATCAAAACGACGGATCCCTTGCATAACTGAGACAAACGGAAACCATTGGGACCGGATCCGTCACCATTGAAATCAATGGTGATGGAAACGGAAACCTTTGGTTTCCAATTGTGTCAGTCAGTCTCCATTCTGACGGAAACCTCTGACGCTTTAACGGCTGAATTTTCTTTTGTCACGTTCATAAAAAAGCTCAGGGGGAAGTGACTTAACCCTCTTAAGACCAAGGCCTTCTAATGCCTAAATGTCCATAGCAAAAGTTCACCTTTTAGAATTCCACATTCTAAAGCTGAATATTTTTTTCCTATTTTATACGTTGTACCCAAAAAATAAAAAATTAAATATTTGGTCAGATGGGGCTTTAATCTGGTATCAAGACAAATCTGGTATCTATTAACTTTTTACATTTTCTGTAGGAGGAAAATAATGAGTTCCCTCTTTTTTTTTTTTAAATTTGAAACAAAATAATCCCCATCATGTACAGCGTTACCAAATATGTGCACTTGGCCCCAGCTACTTCATCGCTATAATCCACGAAGAAAAAGACTGAAAAGCTACTGTATTGAGAAATTATTATTTTAGGTCTAAGAGCAGATAGACACGTAGCTGGAAAGACAAAAACTAGTGACCAGGTAATAATTGGTGTGAATTTTATATAACATATATTCTATGATTTGGACCTATTATTATATGGGTCCATTTCACAGAAAATAGTCCATGACCGTGCCTTTGAAGTAGGACCTTAGATTTACGTGGCAGCTGCATGGGGTATGTGCTGCCAGGGTCGGATTATAATAAGGGCAATCTGGGCAGGTGCCCAGGGCCCAAGGTTGCAAAGGGGGCCCAACATTAGTATAATTGTATCTGCATCTATAGGACGCAGATACAATTAGACAGATCACTAGCGCTGGCAGGGCAAAGAACATTAGTTCCCTTCCCTGGCATTCAGTGCCTTTTAATTACGCAAACGGCACGATGACGTCATCGCGGTGCTGGCGTCATTGAAAGGCACTGAATGGCAGGACAAGGATGTTCCTTGCCCTGCCATTCAGCGACGCAAGTGGCGCAATGATGTCAACGCTCCACTTGCGTCATTCAAGGGCGCTAAATGACAGGGCAAGAAATGACTGAAAAAGACAACAAAGCGCACAATAGTGCATGAAACTGTGATAGACAGGTGTGTGAACAGTGTGCAAGTGGTGCTAACCTGGTGCGGTTATGCTAGGAGCACAACATCCAGTAGAGTAGAATCCAAAAAATGCCTCAGCGGTATGATGGTAATGAAGTCAGGTTGCAGCCCAGGACCCGGTTTGAGAACTTAGAAGAAAGTCTCAATGTAGATATGGAAGGAATAAAAGAAAAAGAACGGGTGCTTTCCAGGCACCCGTTTCGAACCAGTTTCGAAACAGTCTGCTGTTAAACAGTCTACTGTTGTGTTATATTTTATATACTTGCACCAATAAACCCTTTTAATTATCGATCTCATCTCTATCTTGGAGACATATGGATTACACCTTCTATGGATGATTACTCCAATCGGTAGCGCCTGGAAAGCACCCGTTCTTTTTCTTTTATTCCTTCCAAATGACAGGGCAAGGAACATTAGTTACTTGCCCTGCCATTCAGTTATTTTCAATAATGCAAGCTGCGCAATGATGTCCTTGCGCCGCTTGCGTTGTTCAGCTCCAGCAGACTTGGTCAGAAGAGACCAGGCCTGCGTTGCTAGGGGGCGGTTCGGGAACCAGATCAGGTGAGTACGTAAAGGTTTTTGGAGTGAGTGGCTCTATCCACAGGGGGCATTATCAACAGGGGGCTCTCTACAGGGGACTGTATGTGGGGCCACTATCTATAGTAGGATGTAAGTAGGGTACTATCTACAGGGGGATCTATGTAGGACACTATCTACAAGGGGTTCTATGAGAGCAGTATCTACAGAAGACTCTATGGGGCATGATCTACAGGATGCTCTAGGGGGCACTATGTATGGGGCACTATCTACAGGGGACTCTGGCTCTATAGGGGCACTATGTATGGGGGCACGATCTACAGAGTTTGTGAGGCACTGTCCACAGGGGCCTCTATGTAGGGCACTGTCTACAGGGCGCTTTATGTGGGGCACTATCTACAGGGGGCTCTATGAGGCGTACTGTCTACAGGGGGCTCTATGAGGGACACTATCTACAGGGGGATCTATCCACAGGGGGCTCTATCCACAGGGGACTGTTAATGGGAGCCACTATCTACAGGGGGATCTATGTAATGTATGATCTACAGGGGGATCTATGTAGGATACTATCTATAGGGGGGTCTATGTAGGGCACTATCTACTGGGGAATCTATGTAGGGCACCATCTACAAGGGGCTCAATGAGGGGCACTATCTACTAGGGGCTCTATGATGGGCACTCTACAAGGGGTTCTATGAGGTGCACAATCTACAGGGGGCTCTATGGGGGGCACTATCTACACAGTTCACTGTGTGTGTGGTACACAGTGTATGGTGCTATTATAATTAGAGGTGCAATGTATAGCGCTATTATATGTAGGGGCATAGTGTGTGGCACCATGAGAATTTTAGCTTTGTTTATAGATGCGGAAATGGTTGAAAAGTAAGAAGCTGGAGACATTTGAGTGGCAAACTACAGAAATGGGCCGTGGCCAGGAGAAGTCATCATAGAGGTCTGGACCGGATGGAGAAGAAAAGAGAAAAAGAACAACTAGAATCTAACCAGCACTATAGTCACTGTATGATCTGCAGCGAGATGATGTGTGGTATAATTTTCGTTGTGAAACCGCAACTCCTAGAATATCCTTACCATAGTTTAGGCCATGCTGGGAGCTGTAGGTTTACGCCATACAAGCCTATACTTCAGGGGTTACTCTGAATTTGCAAGTGATCTCCGTACTGAGCTGTATTTGTGCTGGCACTGTATTTATGTACTGAGCTTTGTTCTGGTGCTGTATATGTTTGACGTACCTTAAGGTAAATGTAGATTTAAACAACAGAGACAGATTCTTTAAGGTTATAATCCTGCACAGCAGATTTTTTTTACGGAAACCACAAACCATTTAAAGCTCCTCCTCTTTAGGGTCTCAAAGTATTCTCCTTTTTCTCTTCTGTATGGCACATTCTGCTTTTACAGCTAATTCAAAACCGTGCCAGATCTGTGGCCGCTTAAACATCTGCAATTATACGGTACAGTGTCTTCAGAGTTCGAGGGGGCCACACTTTGTGAACTGCTCGGGGCCCATGGTAACCTTAATCTGCCCTTGTGTGCTGCTGTCATGTAAATGTAAGTATTATATGTTTTAGTAAATACTTGTATCCAACATAAAATAATATTTTTTTATAACTCTGCATTGTGCCATTCCTTTGTTATTTCACTTAGAAATGTATAATAAATTTACAACCGGGTGTTGCCACTCCCCTTGTAACTGGGGCATGTCCCCACACAATCTAAGGCCCCATGCCCACTTCAGTTTTTTTCTTCAGGGTGCTAGCCGTTTTTCTGACGGCTAGCACACTGACCCATTCATTTCAATGGGGCCATGCACACTTCAGTCTTTTTGACGGTCCCGTTGCTCCGTTCCGATCCAAAGCAGAGCATGTCCTACTTTGGTCCGAGATTCCGTGACCGTGAGGCCCATGCAAGTCAATGGGGCCGTCAAAAAAACTGAAGGCACACGGAAGGCATCCGTGTGCCGTCCGTGTGTGACGGAGCCGTTGCCTAGCAACGGCCGGGCGGGCATAAAAACATTACAGAAATATTACACTAATCGGCAGCCACTTGTCTCTATCACTGATAGAGAAAAGAGGCTGCTGATTAAAAATAAAATAAAAATCAGTTCATACGTACCCGGTCGTTGTCTTGGTGACGCGTCCCTCTTCTTCCTCCAGTCCAGCCTTCCTTTCTGACGCGGCAGCCTGTGATTGGCTGCAGAGGCCGCTGCAGCCTGTGATTGGCTGCAGAGGCGGTCACGTGGGATGAAGCGTCATCCCTGCAGGCCGGCCTTCTGACATCATCCTGACGTGCGTTACCGCCACTACAGCCTGTGATTGGCTGCAGCGGCGACATGGATGAAACGTCATCGCTGGAGGCCGGACAGGAGGAAAGGAAGTATGAACTTTATTTGTAATTTTTTTTATTATTACATTAAAATTATATTTTCAGAGCGCCGAGCATGGTACTATCCAGGGTGCTGATAGAGTTACCGCCGATCAGTGCAGCCCATTAACTCTTTCAGCTCCCTGGACAGTACCGTGCTCGGAAACGAAAACACGGAGTGCACACGGCCGCTAAAACGGGCACACGGATCCATCAGAAACGGCCGTGAAAACGGTGTCGGAAGTGTGCACGAGGCCTTACACTATCAAATCAATGTTGACAGTGTCAGACTTTGTAGGGAAACCGTGTTAACAAGAGGAATGGTAACACCCAGTTGTCAACTTATTCATATATTTGCAGGAGGAATAACAGAGGAACAACACAATTCAAAATTTTTAAGGAATGTTCATCCAGAATTTATATGTTATGGATAATACAATAATTTATTAAAACAGACATGTCAAGAGTTGACGTGCCCTTTTTAAGATTGGCCCATTGTATAAATCTTCGATCATTCTTATCATTTACAAGTCAGAAATTATGAGATGGGGTGTTATAAAAATCTTATTCCTATATGTAGTATAGAAACATTTGTATATTTATTAAAATCTGTTTTTTAGGGTAACTATACTTGCTTAATTGAAATATTTCTGCTTTTTTTTATTTTACACTTAGCATATTATTGGCTAAAGCAGTGTGACCTTCATGCGTTGTTCACGCCAAGTTTTCTTATATCTGCTTTCAGTTTTCAGTGTTTTCTAATTAACGCTGATAAAAGCCATATGAGAAGATGAAAAGCAGCTATGAAATATTTCCCTTTGCAAAAGTAAACTTTCAAACGCCCAGTACAAATGAGAGATCGTTATTTTAAAAATTGACTAATATTTTCCCAGTTCCCAATAGTTGAACATTTTCTGAAGGACACTCCCAGTCCTCCAAAGCATTGCTTTACTATTGTATTTGAATGCAGTATTTCTTTCCAGACTGGTCTACTTCTCATTTCCTGTGTATTCAGTAGGGTCAGTTTAAAATAATACTCTCAGTGAAAAATGTATTTTGAATTAAAAAGCTAAAGAACTGTGCTGAGCAGAATCTCCAGCTATTGCATTAATTTGTGATTATCCATATGTGATCTCACTGAAGTATATAACGGCAGTATAAGTTCATGTTGCACCTCTGAGGGGTCAGAAGCAGCTATGATTTATTTCTTGGAATTTTTATTGTCATTAACCAAAAGATCCAGTTTGCGGCTGCACATGTTATAATACAGGTTAGTCGTTCTCCTGCTCCTAACAACCAGTGCTTTTTAGTGTGTCTGTCACCGTTTCATCAATGTTATGTTTAAAATCTATTCTCTAGGAAGAATTATGTTAAATTTTGTTTCTCACACGGTCTTGTATTAATAAGATGAAAATTATTATAAGGGGTGTGCCTATTTCTGAATAAGTCTGTGAAGTGGAGCTTGTAGACTTGTTCAGCTAAAGCTATGACCAACCAAATTCACTGTTGTTCAGCAGTGAATATAAAGTCTTCTGACAGCCCAATTAGGTGTCGGAATACAACATATAGCAGCTTCCTCTACATGTTATAAGGGTGGGACACCAGAAATTCAGGAGGATCACATTGTAAGTTATGTAAAATATATTTTAACATCCTACATTGATCTAACAACACAGAAAACAACATTTTGTTGTTAAAAATAAATATTTAATGTATATGTTAGAGGTTATCCGGGTTATTAAAATTGATGGCCTATCCTATCAGCTGATCGACGGGGGCTGCCGACAGCCAGACCACTCACCAATCTAATATTGATGGTCTATCCCAATTTTAATAACCCGGATAACCCCTTTTACCATTGTATGCCAATTTTCTAGAGCTGTAAACTACATAAAAAATTGGGCAGCTTAGTAAATATTTTGCATTGCTTATATTGTACTAGTTAGGAGTTACTGCCTGTGTTATAGCCCAGAGCTGCATTCTTAATTCTGCTAGTTGTAAAACATTCAACCAACTTAAAAATAAACGCACCCATAGCAGCATAGCTGGCCCCGATCTGCTGTTCTGCAATCTGAGAGAGAGTTTGTTTTTGTAAAAATCGGATAGCGGTGTCTTGTTTAAAGACTACACTTCCAAGAATGCAAATCGTCAGAGCAAACTCTGTGCTGACATTGGCCATCCACTAATAACGACATATTTTCCACCTGTCAAAGAGTAGTTGGCCAGATTTGCGCCAAATGTATTAATTTGGGCTTAATAAATTTGGTGCCTTTTAGAACTTGCAGACAGACAAATATATTTTTCTGCACTTACTGTTAGCAGATGTGGATTTTTGCCATTTTCCCTTACTACGGTTAAACTATATCTCCTTGGAGACCCTGCCCGTTTTTCTGATCACTTTACATATTTGATGAGTAAGGATAAAAGTTGAGAAAAAAGGCTTAATTTTGGGGCAAGCTGCAATATTACTTTTAAAAATTGTAGTGATATACACATTGATAAATGTGGGGCCATTGAGTCAGCACGGATTATGGAAAGTTTCAAATTCTGAAGACTGAACTTTTAAAGCAGATTTGGATAAAAATGGGCTATAAGAAATGATGTAATTTTGCATCAGTATAACATATTCAAGGCAATATATTTACAAAGTTACTCTTCAAGTATAGATGATATGTACAGTATATGTAAAATGGCGTTCAAAGGTGAACTACACATTACTGTAAAAATAAAACAAAATAGAATAGACAGCCAAAGCATCAGATATGAAGACTACCACGGGATTCCTGGTCTCTTGCCAGCCAGTATAATCAAAAGTAATGAATAAAAAATTGTCCCAGTGCTCCTCAAATAGATTGATAATATTTAGTCTTACCAGACTATAAGTCTCACAACGTCCTTCGTGGCTGAGTTTACCAAGAAGCAGGTCTAGGTGTCAATTCCTAAAGAATTGGTTGTCTAGCCAGTGGCAGATTAAGTAGACCATAGTCCCTGGGCTGTTACCCAAACTTTGGCCCCCCTTCCGCACTGCCGCGTCGTAACTATTGTTAACACTACCTTTTTGGGCAAGTATTAACAAATGG